>NC_138973.1:149093613-149111113 GCF_055761805.1 Camellia sinensis
AGGGCAACAGGCAACTTCCGGGGGACATAACTTTCACGACAACCTTCCACTGGGAAACCGCAGGCAACTCGCTCGTAAGTCAAAGCCATCCAAATGGCAATTAACCGAGGGACACGCTTTTCGCAAGGCACCTTCCACTAGGGAAGAGCAGGCAACTCGAAGGCGAGTCGAAGACAACCTTAAGGCATTTACCCGAGGGACATGGAGGAATGCACCAGTGGAGTTCGCTGCACAGGCAGGTATTCGTCCAACTCGCACAAACCGAACACAACTCACGCGCCACGACGTACACTATGCACCAGCCCCCCAAAACGAATCACCCCCCGAAGGACCAAGAAGCCCGACGAACGCGCGAAAACATTTAGAGAGGCCGAGCAAGCACCGGTTAGCGCGAACGCAAATAACAAGCGCAACAGGCAACTTTCGAGGGACATACTTTTCGCAACAAGCTTCCACTAGGAAAGCACAAGCAACTCGTTCGAACGTCAAAGCCAACCAAATGGCAATTACTCGAGGGACATGCTTCTCGCAAGGCACCTTCCACTAGGGAAGCACAGACAACCCGAAGGCGAGTCGAAGACAACCTAAAGGCGATCACCCGAGGGACATGGAGGAATGCACCAGTGGAGTTCGCTGCACAGGCAGGGATCCGTCCAACTCGCACAAACCGAACACAACTCACGCGCCACGACGTACATTGTGCACCAGCCCCCCAAAACGAATCACCCCCCGAAGGACTAAGAAGCCCGACGAACGCGCGAAAACATTTAGAGAGGCCGAGCACGCACCGGTTAGCGCGAATGCAAATAACAAGCGCAACAGGCAACTTTCGAGGGACATACTTTTCGCAACAAGCTTCCACTAGGAAAGCATAGGCAACTCGTTCGAACGTCAAAGCCAACCAAATGGCAATTGCCCGAGGGACACGCTTTTCGCAACGCACCTTCCACTAGGGAAGCGCAGGCAACCCCAAGGCAAGTCGAAGACAACCTAAAGGCATCACCCGAGGGACATGGAGGAATGCGCCAATGGAGTTCGCTGCACAGGCAGGGATCCGTCCAACTCGCACAAACCAAGCACAACTCACGCGCCACGACGTACACTATGCACCAGCCCCCCAAAACGAATCACCCCCCGAAGGACTAAGAAGCCCGACGAACGCACGAAAACATTTAGAGAAGCCGAGCAAGCACCGGTTGGCGCGAATGCAAATAACAAACGCAACAGGCAACTTTCGAGGGACATACTTCTCGTAACAAGCTTCCACAAGGAAAGCACAGGCAACTCGTTCGCACGCCAAAGCCAACCAAATGGCAATTTAACCGAGGGACATGCATTTCGCAAGGCAACTTGTACAATTACCCGAGGGACATGGCATGCTTGCCAAGGCCGTGGCTTGGCATGCTTGCCAAGGCCGTGGCATGACATGCTGCTGGCCGAGGCCGTGGCAAGGCATGCTGATGGCCGAGGACGTGGCAAGGCATGCTGATGGCCGAGGCCGTGGCATGGCATGGCATGCTGCCGGCCAAGGCCGCGGCATGGCATGCTGCCGGCCAAGGCCGCGGCATGGCATGCTGCTGGCCAAGGCTTTGGCATGCCATGTTGCTGGGCAAGGCCGTGGCATGGCATGCTGCTGGCCAAGCCCGTGGCATGACATGTTGGCCAAGGCCGGGGCATGGCAAGCTGCTGGCCAAGGCCGTGGCATGGCACGCTGCTGGCCAAGGCCGGGGCATGGCACGCTGCTGGCCAAGGCCGGGGCATGGCACGCTGCTGGCCATGGCCGTGGCATGACAAGCTTGCCAAGGCCGGGGCATGGCATGCTGCTGGCCAAGGCTTTGGCATGGCATGCTGCTGGCCAAGGCCGTGGCATGACATGCTGCTGGCCAAGGCCGTGGCATGACATGCTGGCCAAGGCCGGGGCATGGCATGCTGCTGGCCAAGGCCGGGGCATGGCATGCTGCTGGCTAAGGCCGTGGCATGACATGCTTGCCAAGGCTAGGGCATGGTATGCTGCTGGCAAAGGCTTTGGCATGCCATGTTGCTGGCCAAGGCTGTGGCATGGCATGCTGGCCTAGGCCAACGTGCCACCGCCACCACCGCGGGCCGCCACTCGACGCATCCCGTGCTTGGCTATGTAGTTTCGATGCCACAAGCCAAGCGATGGCATGTGCCAAGCGCCCGCCTAGGCATAGGCGTGGCCTGTGGCCTGGCCATGCTGGCCAGCCTTAAGGGAGGTGCCCCCCCCCTTATAATAGCCTGTTAAGCCCTTTTCAATCTGGCAGGAGGAAACATCAACCATGTTCGAGGAGTCATAATGGGGTTTTTTTTAAAAAGTAATGGTTTTTTGCCAAAACTTTCAACATGAAAGTTGTAGAAAAATAATTTAATTCACCATAAAAAAAATTATAAAAAAATATTTGGCCACCGGAAATATTTTATTTTAATTTATTTCGATTTTAATACTTAAAAAATAATAAAAATTACTAAAAATACTCAAAAAATTCTAGAAAAATTCCAACAATTATAAGATGAGGCACTAGTAATTATAGTAATTTTTTTAATTATTTTTTTATTTTTTATTTATTTTATTATAATTTTTATGAGTAAATAAATAATTAGAAAGCCCGACGAACGTGCAAAAACTCTTAGAGAAACCGAGCAAGCATCGGATAGCTCGAATGCAAATAACAAACGCAACAGGCAACTTCCGAGGGACATACTTTTCCCAACAAGCTTCCACTGGGGAAAGCACTAGCAACGTGTTCGCAAGTCAAAGGCAACCAAACGGCTATTACCCGAGGGACATGCATTTCGCAAGGCAACATATACGTAAGTCAAAGCCAAACCAAATGGCAATTACACGAGGGACATGATTGCTTGCCAAGGGCGTGGCATGCGATGTTCTAGCCCAAGGCCAAGGCACGCCACGCTGCGGGACAAGGCCGTGGCAAGACATACGGCTGGCCTTGGCCTTGGCATGGCATGCTGCTGGCTTTGGCTGGGCTGCGTTGGCCTTGGCATGGAATGTTGCTGGCTTCGGATGGGCTGCCTTGGCCTTGGCCTTGGCCTTGGAATGGCATGCTGCTGGCCTTGGCCGTGGCATGGCATGCTGCTGGCCTTGGCCTTGGCATGGCAAGCTGCTGGCTTTGGCTGGCCTGCCTTGGCCGTGGCATGGCTTGCTGTTGGCCTTGGCCTTGGCATGGCATACTGCTGGCTTTGGCTGGGCTGCCTTGGCCGTGGCATGGCATGCTGCTGGCCTTGGCCTTGGCATGGCATGCTGCTGGCTTTGGCTGGGCTACCTTCGCCGCGGCATGGCATGCTGCTGGCCTTGGCCTTGGCATGGCATGCTGCTGGCTTTGGCTGGCCTGCCTTGGCCGTGGCCTTGGCCTTGGCATGGCATGCTGCTGGCTTTGGCTAGGCTGCCTTGGCCGTGGCAAGGCATGCTGCTGGCCTTGGCCGTGGCGTGGCATGCTGCTGGCTTTGGCTGGGCTGCCTTGGTCGTGGCATGGCATGCTCCTGGCCTTGGCCTTGGCTTGGCATGCTGCTGGCTTTGGCTGGGCTGCCTTGGCCGTGGCATGGCATCCTGCTGGCCTTGGCCTTGGCATGGCATCCTGCTGGCTTTGGCTGGGCTGCCTTGGCCGTGGCATGGTGTTCTGCTGGCCTCGGCCTTGGCATGGCATGCTGCTGGCTTTGGCATGGCTGCCTTGGCCGGGGCATGGCATGCTGCTGGCCTAGGCCTTGGCATGGCATGCTACTGGGTTTGGCTGGGCTGCCTTGGCCGTGGCATGGCATGGTGCTGGCCTTGGCCTTGGCATGGCATGCTGCTGGCTTTGGCTGGGCTGCCTTGGCCGTGGCATGGCATGCTGCTGGCCTTGGCCTTGGCATGGCATGCTGCTGGCTTTGGCTGGGCTGCCTTGGCCGTGGCATGGCATGCTGCTGGCCTTGGCCTTGGCATGGCATGCTGCTGGCTTTGGCTGGGCTGCCTTGGCCGTGGCATGGCATGCTGCTGGCCTTGGCCTTGGCATGGCATGCTGCTGGCTTTGGCTGGGCTGCCTTGGCCGTGGCATGGCATGCTGCTGGCCTTGGCCATGGCATGGCATGCTGCTGGCTTTGGCTGGGCTGCCTTGGCCGTGGAATGGCATGCTGCTGGCCTTGGCCTTGGCATGGCATGCTGCTGGCTTTGGCTGGGCTGCCTTGGCCGTGGCATGGCATGCTGCTGACCTTGGCCTTGGCATGGCATGCTGCTGGCTTTGGCTGGGCTGCCTTGGCCGTGGCATGGCATGCTGCTGGCCTTGGCCATGGCATGGCATGCTGCTGGCCTTGGCCTTGGCATGGCATGCTGCGGGCTTTGGCTGGGCTGCCTTGGCCGTGGCATCGCATGCGGCTGGCCTTGGCCTTGGCGTGGCATGCTGCTGGCTTTGGCTCTCCTGCCTTGGCCGTGGCATGGCATGCTGCTGGCCTTGGCCATGCCCTGGCATGCTGCTGGATTTGGCTGGGCTGCCTTGGCCGTGGCATGGCATGCTGCTGGCCTTGGCCATGGCATGGCATGCTGCTGGCTTGGGCTGGGCTGCCTTGGCCGTGGCATGGCATGCTGCTGGCCTAGGCCTTGGCATGGCATGCTGCTGGCTTTGGCTGGGCTGCCTTGGCCGTGGCATGGCATGCTGCTGGCCTTGGCCTTGGCATGGCATGCTGCTGGCTTTGGCTGGGCTGCCTTGGCCGTGGCATGGCATGCTGTTGGCCTTGGCCATGGCATGGCATGCTGCTGGCTTGGGCTGGGCTGCCTTGGCCGTGGCATGGCATGCGGCTGGCCTTGG
Organism: Camellia sinensis; assembly: GCF_055761805.1. Lineage (NCBI taxonomy): Eukaryota > Viridiplantae > Streptophyta > Magnoliopsida > Ericales > Theaceae > Camellia > Camellia sinensis. Next base: position 149,098,428 of record NC_138973.1, read on the forward strand.
CCTTGGCATGGCATGCTGCTGGCTTTGGCTGGGCTGCCTTGGCCGTGGCATGGCATGCTGCTGGCCTTGGCCTTGGCATGGCATGCTGCTGGCTTTGGCTGGGCTGCCTTGGCCGTGGCATCGCATGCTGCTGGCCTTGGCCTTGGCATGGCATGCTGCTGGCTTTGGCTGGGCTGCCTTGGCCGTGGCATGGCATGCTGCTGGCCTTGGCCATGGCATGGCATGCTGCTGGCTTGGGCTGGGCTGCCTTGGCCGTGGCATGGCATGCTGCTGGCCTAGGCCTTGGCATGGCATGCTGCTGGCTTTGGCTGGGCTGCCTTGGTCGTGGCATGGCATGCTGCTGGCCTTGGCCTTGGCATGGCATGCTGCTGGCTTTGGCTGGGCTGTCTTGGCCGTGGCATGTCATGCTGCTGGCCTTGGCCATGGCATGGCATGCTGCTGGCTTTGGCTGGGCTGCCTTGGCCGTGGCATGGCATGCTGCTGGCCTAGCCTTGGCATGGCATGCTGCTGGCTTTGGCTGGGCTGCCTTGGTCGTGGCATGGCATGCTGCTGGCCTTGGCCTTGGCATGGCATGCTGCTGGCTTTGGCTGGGCTGTCTTGGCCGTGGCATGTCATGCTGCTGGCCTTGGCCATGGCATGGCATGCTGCTGGCTTTGGCTGGCCTGCCTTGGTCATGGCATGGCATGCTGCTGGCCTTGGCCTTGGCATGGCATGCTGCTGGCTTTGGCTGGGCTGCCTTGGCCGTGGCATGGCATGCTGCTGGCCATGGCCTTGGCATGGCATGCTGCTGGCTTTGGCTGGGCTGCCTTGGCCGTGGCATGGCATGCTGCTGGCCTTGGCCATGGCATGGCATGCTGCTGGCTTTGGCTGGGCTGCCTTGGCCGTGGCATGGCATGCTGCTGGCCTTGGCCTTGGCATGGCATGCTGCTGGCTTTGGCTGGGCTGCCTTGGCCGTGGCATCGCATGCGGCTGGCCTTGGCCTTGGCGTGGCATGCTGCTGGCTTTGGCTGGCCTGCCTTAGCCGTGGCATGGCATGCTGCTGGCCTTGGCCTTGGCATGGCATGCTGCTGGCTTTGGCTGGGCTGCCTTGGCCGTGGCATGGCATGCTGCTGGCCTTGGCCATGGCATGGCATGCTGCTGGCTTGGGCTGGGTTGCCTTGGCCGTGGCATGGCATGCTGCTGGCTTTGGCTGGGCTGCCTTGGCCGTGGCATGGCATGCCGCTGGCCTTGGCCTTGGCATGGCATGCTGCTGGCTTTGGCTGGGTTGCCTTGGCCGGTACATGGCATGCTGCTGGCCTTGGCCATGGCATGGCATGCTGCTGTCTTGGGTTGTGCTGCCTTGGCCGTGGCATGGCATGCTGCTGGCCTAGGCCTTGGCATGGCATGCTGCTGGCTTTGGCTGGGCTGCCTTGGCCGTGGCATGGCATGCTGCTGGCCTTGGCCTTGGCATGGCATGCTGCTGGCTTGGGCTGGGCTGCCTTGGCCGTGGCATGGCATGCTGCTGGCCTTGGCCATGGCATGGCATGCTGCTGGCTTTGGCTAACCTGCCTTGGCCGTGGCATGGCATGCTGCTGGCTTTGGCTGGGCTGCCTTGGCCGTGGCATGGCATGCTACTGGCCTTGGCCTTGGCTTGGCATGCTGCTGGCTTTGGCTGGGCTGCTGGCCTTGGCCGTGGCATGGCATGCTGCTGGCTTTGGCTGGCCTGCCTTGGCCGTGGCATGGCATGCTGCTGGCCTTGGCCTTGGCATGGCATGCTGCTGGCTTTGGCTGGGCTGCCTTGGCCGTGGCATGGCATGCTGCTGGCCTTGGCCTTGGCATGGCATGCTGCTGGCTTTGGCTAGGCTGCCTTCGCCGTGGCATGCCATGCTGCTGGCCTTGGCCATGGCATGGCATGCTGCTGGCTTGGGTTGGGCTGCCTTGGCCGTGGCATGGCATGGGGCTGGCCTTTGCCTTGGCATGGCATGCTGCTGGCTCTGGCTGGGGTGCCCTGGCCGTGGCATGGCATGCCGCTGGCCTTGGCCTTGGCATTGCATGCTGTTGGCTTTGGCTGGGCTGCTTTGGCCGTGGCATGGCATGCTGCTGGCCTTGGCCATGGCATGGCATGCTGCTGGCTTGGGCTGGGCTGCCTTGGCCGTGGCATGGCATGCTGCTGGCCTAGGCCTTGGCATGGCATGCTCCTGGCTTTGGCTGGGCTGCCTTGGCCGTGGCATGGCATGCTGCTGGCCTTGGCCATGGCATGGCATGCTGCTGGCTTTGGCTGGCCTGCCTTGGCCGTGGCATGGCATTCTGCTGGCCTTGGCCTTGGCATGGCATGCTGCTGGCTTTGGCTGGGCTGCCTTGGCCGTGGCGTGGCATGCTGCTGGCCTTGGCCTTGGCATGGCATGCGGCTTGCTTTGGCTGGGCTGCCTTGGCTGTGGCCTCGCATGCGGCTGGCCTTGGCCTTGGCATGGCATGCTGCTGGCTTTGGCTGGCCTCCTTTGGAAGTGGCATGGCATGCTGCTGGCCTTGGCCTTGGCATGGCATGCTGCTGGCTTTGGCTGGGCTGCCTTGGCCGTGGCATGGCATGCTGCTGGCCTTGGCCATGGCATGGAATGCTGCTGGCTTGGGCTGGGCTGCCTTGGCCGTGGCATGGCATGCTGCTGTCCTAGGCCTTGGCATGGCATCCTGCTGGCTTTGGCTGGGCTGCCTTGGCCGTGGCATGGCATGCTGCTGGCCTTGGCCTTGTCATGGCATGCTGCTGGCTTTGGCTGGGCTGCCTTGGCCGTGGCATGGCATGCTGCTGGCCTTGGCCATGGCATGGCATGATGCTGGCTTGGGCTGGGCTGCCTTGGCCGTGGCATGGCATGCTGCTGGCCTAGGCCTTGGCATGGCATGCTGCTGGCTTTGGCTGGGCTGCCTTGGCCGTGGCATGGCATGCTGCTGGCCTTGGCCTTGGCATGGCATGCTGCTGGCATTGGCTGGGCTGCCTTGGCCGTGGCATGGCATGCTGCTGGCCTTGGCCATGGCATGGCATGCTGCTGGCTTTGGCTGGCCTGCCTTGGCCGTGGCATGGCATGCTGCTGGCCTTGGCCTTGGCATGGCATGCTGCTGGCTTTGGGTGGGCTGCCTTGGCCGTGGCATGGCATCCTGCTGGCCTTGGCCTTGGCATGGCATGCTGCTGGCTTTGGCTGTGCTGCCTTCGCCGTGGCATGCCATGCTGCTGGCCTTGGCCTTGGGGCTGGGCTGCCTTGGTTGCGGTTCTTATCACTAGACGTGCGTTGCGTGCGAAGGCATGCAAAGGCGTGCGCGACCATGCGCGCAACACGCGCACCGTGGTCAAAAGACCTCGCGCGCGGTATTCGCACAGGCCACGCTGCCCACGCCGCGGGCATGCCAGGCCAGGCTGCGCTGGCCGGCTGCATGCCAGGCCGCCCAGGCCGTGCGCATGCCATGCCGTGCTGCCCACGCCGCGGGCATGCCAGGCCGGCTGCATGCCAGGCCGCCCAGGCCGTGCGCATGCCATGTCGTGCTGCCCTCGCCGCGGGCATGCCAGGCCGGCTGCATGCCAGGCCGCCCAGGCCGTGCGCATGCCATGCCGTGCTGCCCATGCCGCGCGCTTGCCAGGCCGCCCACGCCCGCGCGCATGCCACGCCATGCTGCCCAAGGCCGCCCCCAAGGCCGCGCCCAGGCCGCGCAAGGCCGCGGCCAGGCCGCCGAAGGCCGCGCCCGAGTCTCCCAAGGCCGCGCCCAGGCCGCACAAGGCCGCGTCCAGGCCGCCCAAGGCCGTGCCCGAGCTGCCCAAGGCCGCGCCCAGGCCGCGCAAGGCCGCCCAGGGCCGCGGTCCAGGCCGCCCAAGGCCGCGGCCGAGCCGCCCAAGGCCGCAGCCCAGGCCGCGGTCGAGCCGCAGTGCATGTAACCCAAGGCCGCAGCCCAGGTCGCGCCCAACATGGGGCGTACCTGCCACTGCCTTGCCCTGGGCAAGGGAGGTGCCCCCCCCTTATAATAGCCTGTTAAGCCCTTTTGAATCTGGCAGGAGGAAACATCAACCATGTTCGAGGAGTCATAATGGGGTTTTTTTTTAAAGTAATGGTTTTTTGTCAAAACTTTCAACATGAAAGTTGTAGGAAATAATTTAATACACCATAAACAAAATTAAAAAAAATATTTTTTTACCGAAAATATTTTATTTTAATTTATTTCGATATTAATACTTAAAAATTAATAAAAAATAATAAAAATGGTCAAAAAATTATGGAAAAATTCCCATAATTAAAGGATGATTCACTAGTAATTATAGAAATTATTAAATTATTTTTTTCATTTTTTTTATTTTATTTTGATTTTTTTATGCCAAATAAGGGCTTTAAAAATTCGAAAAGCTCCAGAAAAATTGCAAAAAAATAGGGAATGACATTTAAAATTGATTGTAGTGCATTTTTAATTGTGTTGCACGGTTTGGGTAAGATTATAAAAGAATCATGTTCAAAAAGATCGATCGAGGCGGTGGCATGCCATGGCCTTGGCCTTGGCCTTTGCCCGTGGCCTTGGCCTTGGCCTTGGCCTTGGCCATGCCTTGCACAGGGACTTGGCCTTGCCCACTGCCTTGGCCTTGGCCTTGGCTTTGGCCTTGGCCTTGGCCTTGGCCTTGGCCTTGGCCTTGGCCTTGGCCTTGGCATGGCATGGCATGCTCGCCGAGGCCGTGGCATGCCTTGCTGCTAGCCAAGGCCGTGGCGTGGCATGCTCGCCCAGCCCGTGGCATGCCATGCTCGCCCAGCCCGTGGCACGCCATGTTGGCCCAAGGCATTGGCATGGCATGCCGGCCAAGGCATGCTGGCCAACGCTGCATAAGGCGGTGCCATAGCATGGCATGCTGGGCGAGGCCGGGGCATGGCATGCTGGCCGAGGCCGTGGCATGCCGGGCAACGGACCGGCATGGCCCAGCCCGTGGCACGCCATCTTGGCCCAAGGCATTGGCATGGCATGCCGGCCAAGGCATGCTGGCCAACGCTGCGGTACGGCATGCTGGACAAGGCGGTGTCGTGGCATGGCATGCTGACCAAGACAGTGCCATGGCATGCTGGCCGAGGCCGTGGCATGGCTTGCTGGCCGAGGCTGTGGCTTGCCATGCCGCCACGGCCGTGGCATGCTGGGCAACGGACCGGCATGGCATGCTGGCCGTGGCGGTGGCACGACATGCTGGCCAAGGCAGTGGCATGGCATGTTGGCCAAGGCTAAGGCATGGCACACTGGCCAAGGCAGTCGCAAGGCATGCGGGTCGAGGCCGTGGCATGGCATGGCATGCGGGCCGAGGCCGTGGCACGGCCCGCTGGGCAACGCGGTGGCATGGCATGCTGGGCAACGCCGTGGCAAGGCATGCGGGCCGAGGCCGTGGCATGGCATGCGGGCCGAGGCCGTGGCAAGGCATGCGGGCCGAGGCCGTGGCATGGCATGCGGGCCGAGGCCGTGGCATGGCATGGCATGCGGGCCGAGGCCATGGCGTGGCATGGCATGGCATGTTGGGCAACGCCGTGGCAAGACATGCGGGCCGAGGCCGTGGCATGGCATGCGGGCCGAGGCCGAGGCCGTGGCATGGCATGTTGGGCAACGCCCTGGCAAGCCATGCGGGCCGAGACCGTGGCGTGGCATGTTGGCCAAGGCTAAGGCATGGCACGCCGGGCAACGCGGTGCATTGGCATGCTGGGCAGCGCGGTGGCAAGGCATGGGGGCCGAGGCCGTGGCATGGCATGTTGGGCAACGCCGTGGCAAGACATGCGGGCAGAGGCCGTCCGTGGCATGGCATGCGGGCCGAGGCCGTGGCACGACATGTTGGCCAAGGCTAAGGCATGGCACGCCGGGCATCGCGGTGGCATGGCATGCTGGGCAACGTGGTGGCAAGGCTTGCGGGCCGAGGCTGTGGCATGGCATGTTGGGCAACGCCGTAGAAGGGCATGCGGGCCGAGGCCGTGGCATGGCATGTTGGGCGACGCCTTAGCAAGGCATGCGGGCCGAGGCCGTGGCTTGTCGTGCGGGCCGAGGCCGTGGCATGGCATGCGGGTCGACGCCGTGGCATGGCACGTTGGGCGACGCCGTAGCAAGGCATGCGGGCCGAGGCTGTGGCACGACATGTTGGCCAAGGTTAAGGCATGGCACGCCGGGCATCGCGGTGGCATGGCTTGCTGGGCAACGCGGTGGCAAGGCATGCGGGCCGAGGCCGAGGCATGGCATGTTGGGCAATGCCGTTGAAGGGCATGCGGGCCGAGGCCGTGGCATGGCATGCGGGCCGAGGCCGTGGCATGGCATGTTGGGCGACGCCGTAGCAAGGCATGCGGGCCGAGGCCGTGGCTTGTCGTGTGGGCCGAGGCCGTGGCATGGCATGCGGGTCGAGGCCGTGGCATGGCAAGTTGGGCGACGCCGTAGCAAGGCATGCGGGCCGAGGCCGTCGCATGGCCTGTTGGGCGACGCCGTAGCAAGGCATGCGGGCCGAGGCCGTGGCATGGCATGTTTGGCAACGCCGTAGCAAGACATGCGGGCCGTGGCATGGCATGGCATGCGGGTCGAGGCCGTGGCACGACATGTTGGCCAAGGCTAAGGCATGGCACGCTGGGCATCGCGGTGGCATGGCATGCTGGGCAACGCGGTGGCAAGGCATGCGGGCCGAGGCCGTGGCATGGCATGTTGGGCAACGCCGTAGAAGGGCATGCGGGCCGAGGCCGTGGCATGGCATGCGGGCCGAGGCCGTGGCATGCCATGTTGGGCGACGCCGTAGCAAGGCATGCGGGCCGAGGCCGTGGCTTGTCGTGCGGGCCGAGGCCGTGGCATGGCATGTTTGGCAACGCCGTGGCAAGACATGCGGGCCGTGGCGTGGCATGGCATGGCACGCGGGCCGAGGCCGTGGCACGACATGTTGGCCAAGGCTAAGGCATGGCACGCCGGGCAACGCGGTGGCATGGCATGCTGGGCAACGCGGTGGCAAGGCATGCGGGCCGGGGCCGTGGCTTGGCATGTTGGGCAACGTCGTAGCAAGGCATGCGGGCCGAGGCCTTGGCATGGCATGCAGGCCGAGGCCGTGGCATGGCATGTTGGGCGACGCCGTAGCAAGGCATGCGGTCCGAGGCCGTGGCATGTCATGCGGGCCGAGGCCGTGGCATGGCACGTTGGGCGACGTCGTAGCAAGGCTTGCGGGCCGAGGCCGTGGCATGTCATGCGGGCCGAGGCCGTGGCATGGCATGTTGGGCGACGCCGTAGCAAGGCATGCGGTCCGAGGCCGTGGCATGTCATGCGGGCCGAGGCCGTGGCATGGCACGTTGGGCGACGTCGTAGCAAGGCTTGCGGGCCGAGGCCGTGGCATGTCATGCGGGCCGAGGCCGTGGCATGGCATGTTGGGCGACGCCGTTGCAAGGCATGCGGGCCGAGGCCGTGGCATGTCATGCGGGCCGAGTCCGTGGCATGGCATGTTTGGCAACGCCGTTGCAAGACATGCGGGCCGTGGCATGGCATGGCATGCGGGCCGAGGCCGTGGCACGACATGTTGGCCAAGGCTAAGGCATGGCACGCTGGGCAACGCGGTGGCAAGGCATGCGGGCCGGGGCCGTGGCATGGCATGTTGGGCAACGCCGAAGCAAGCCATGCGGGCCGAGGCCGTGGCGTGGCAAGTTGGGCGACGCCGTAGCAAGGCATGCGGTCCGAGGCCGTGCCATGTCATGCGGGCCGAGGCCGTGGCATGGCATGCGGGCTGAGGCCGTGGCATGGCAAGTTGGGTGACGTCGTGGCAAGGCATGCGGGCCGAGGCCGTGGCATGGCATGCGGGCCGAGGCCGTGGCATGGAATGTTGGACGACGCCGTTGCAAGGCATGCGGGCCGAGGCCGTGGCATGTCATGCGGGCCGAGGCCGTGGCATGACATGTTTGGCAACGCCGTGGCAAGACATGCGGGCCGTGGCATGGCGTGGCATGCGGGCCGAGGCCGTGGCATGACATGTTGCCCAAGGCTAAGGCATTGCACGCCGGGCAACGCGGTGGCATGGCATGCTGGGTAACGCAGTGGCAAGGCATGCGGGCCGAGGCCGTGGCATGGCATGTTGGCCGAGGCCGTGGCAAGGCATGCGGGTCGAGGCCGTGGCATGGCATGCGGGCCGAGGCCGTGGCATGGCATGTTGGGCGACGCCGTAGCAAGGCATGCGGGCCGAGGCCGTGGCATGGCATGCGGGCCGAGGCCGTGGCATGGCATGCGGGCCGAGGCCGTGGCATGGCAAGGTGGGCGACGTCGTGGCAAGGCATGCGGGCCGAGGCCGTGGCATGTCACGCGGGCCGAGGCCGTGGCCTGGCATGCGGGCCGAAGCCGTGGCATGGCATGCGGGCCGAGGCCGTGGCATGGCATGTTGGGCGACGCCATAGCAAGGCATGCGGGCCGAGGTCGTGGCATGGCATGCGGGCCGAGGCCGTGGCATGGCATGTTGGGCGACGCCGTAGCAAGGCATGCGGGCCGAGGCCGTGGCACGACAAGTTGGCCAAGGCTAAGGCATGGCACGCCGGGCAACGCGGTTGCATGGCATGCTGGGCAACGCGGTGGCAAGGAATGCGGGCCGGGGCCGTGGCGTGGCATGTTGGGCAACGTCGTAGCAAGGCACGCGGGCCGAGGCCGTGGCATGGCATGCGGGCCGAGGCCGTGGCATGGCATGTTGGGCGACGCCGGAGCAAGGCATGCGGTCCGAGGCCGTGGCATGTCATGCGGGCCGAGGCCGTGCCATGGCATGTTGGGCGACGCCGCAGCAAGGCATGCGGGCCGAGGCCGTGGCATGTCATGCGCGCCGAGGCCGTGGCATGGCATGCGGGCTGAGGCCGTGGCCTGGCAAGTTGGGCCACGTCGTAGCAAGGCATGCGGGCCGAGGCCGTGGCATGTCATGCGGGCCGAGGCCGTGGCATGGCATGCGGGCCGAGGCCGTGGCATGGCATGTTGGGCGACGCCGTCGCAAGGCATGCGGGCCGAGGCCGTGGCATGGCATGTTTGGCAACGCCGTGGCAAGACATGCGGGCCGTGGCATGGCATGGCATACGGGCCGAGGCCGTGGCACGACATGTTGGCCAAGGCAAAGGCATGGCATGCCGGGCAACGCGGTGGCATGGCATGCTGGGCAACGCGGTGGCAAGGCATGCGGGCCGGGGCCGTGGCATGGCATGTTGGCCAACATCGTAGCAAGGCATGCGGGCCGAGGCCGTAGCATGGCAAGTTGGGCGACTCCGTAGCAAGGCATGCGGTCCGAGCCCTTGGCATGTCATGCGGGCCGGGGCCGTGGCGTGGCATGTTTGGCAACGCCGTGGCAAGACATGCGGGCCGTGGCATGGCATGGCTTACGGGCCGAGGCCGTGGCACGACATATTGGCCAAGGCTAAGGCATGGCACGCCGGGCAACGCGGTGGCATGGCATGCTGGGCAACGCGGTGGCAAGGCATGCGGGCCGGGGCCGTGGCATGGGTTGTTGGGCAACGTCGTAGCAAGGCATGCGGGCCGAGGCCGTGGCATGGCATGCGGGCCGAGGCCGTGGCATGGCATGTTGGGCGACGCCGTCGCAAGGCATGCGGTCCGAGGCCGTGGCATGTCATGCGGGCCGAGGCTGTGGCATGGCATGCGGGCTCAGGCCGTGGCATGGCATGTTGGGCGACCCCGTAGCAAGGCATGCGGGCCGAGGCCGTGGCATGTCATGCGGGCCGAGGCCGTGGCATGGCATGCGGGCCGAAGCCGTGGCATGGATGCGGGCCGAAGCCGTGGCATGGCATGTTGGGCGACCCCGTAGCAAGGCATGCGGGCCGAGGCCGTGGCATGTCATGCGAGCCGAGGCCGTGGCATGGCATGCGGGCCAAGGCCGTGGCATGGCAAGTTGGGCGACGTCGTGGCAAGGCATGCGGGCCGAGGCCGTGGCATGTCATTCGGGCCGAGGCCGTGGCATTGCATGTTGGGCGACGCCGTCGCAAGGCATGCGGGCCGAGGCCGTGGCATGTCATGCGGGCCGTGGCCGTGGCATGGCATGCGGGCCGAGTCCGTGTCATGGCATGTTTGGCAACGCCGTGGCAAGACATGCGGGCCGTGGCATGGCATGGCATGCGGGCCGAGGCCGTGGCTCGACATGTTGGCCAAGGCTAAGGCGTGGCACGCCGGGCAACGCGGTGGCATGGCATGCTGGGCAACGCAGTGGCAAGGCATGCGGGCCGAGGCCGTGGCATGGCATGTTGGGCAACGCCGTAGAAGGGCATGCAGGCCGAGGCCGTGGCATGGCATGTTGGCCGACGCCGTAGCAAGGCATGCGGGCTGAGGCCGTGGCATGTCATGCGGGCCGAGGCCGTGGCATGGCATGCGGGCTGAGGCCGTGGCATGGCATGGTGGCCGAGGCCGTGGCAAGGCATGCGGGCCGAGGCCGTGGCATGGCATGCGGGCCGAGGCCGTGGCATGGCATGTTGGGCGACGCCGTAGCAAGGCATGCGGGCCGAGGCCGTGGCATGGCATGCGGGCCGAGGCCGTGGCATGGCAAGTTGGGCGACGTCGTAGCAAGGCATGCGGGCCGAGGCCGTGGCATGTCATGCGGGCCGAGGCCGTGGCATGTCATGCGGGCCGAGGCCGTGGCATGGCAAGCGGGCCGAGGCCGTGGCATGGCATGTTGGGCGACGCCGTCGCAAGGCATGCGGGCCGAGGCCGTGGCATGGCATGTTTGGCAACGCCGTGGCAAGACATGCGGGCCGTGGCATGGCATGGCAAACGGGCCGAGGCCGTGGCACGACATGTTGGCCAAGGCAAAGGCATGGCACACCGGGCAACGCGGTGGCATGGCATGCTGGGCAACGCGGTGGCAAGGCATGCGGGCCGGGGCCGTGGCATGGCATGTTGGGCAACGTCGTAGCAAGGCATGCGGGGCGAGGCCGTGGCATGGCAAGTTGGGCGACGCCGTAGCAAGGCATGCGGTCCGAGGCCTTGGCATGTCAGGCGGACCGAGGCCGTGGCGTGGCATGTTTGGCAACGCCGTGGCAAGACATGCGGGCCGTGGCATGGCATGGCTTGCGGGCCGAGGCCGTGGCACGACATGTTGGCCAAGGCTAAGGCATGGCACGCCGGGCAACGCGGTGGCATGGCATGCTGGGCAACGCGGTGGCAAGGCATGCGGGCCGGGGCCGTGGCATGGCTTGTTGGGCAACGTCGTAGCAAGGCATGCGGGCCGAGGCCGTGGCATGGCATGCAGGCCGAGGCCGTGGCATGGCATGTTGGGCGACCCCGTAGCAAGGCATGCGGGCCGAGGCCATGGCATGTCATGCGGGCCGAGGCCGTGGCATGGCATGCGGGCCGAGGCCGTGGCATGGCTTGTTGGGCGACCCCGTAGCAACACATGCGGGCCGAGGCCGTGGCATGTCATACGAGCCGAGGCCGTGGCATGGCATGCGGGCCGAGGCCGTGGCATGGCAAGTTGGGCGACGTCGTGGCAAGGCACGCGGGCCGAGGCCGTGGCATGTCATGCGGGCCGAGGCCGTGGCATTGCATGTTGGGCGATGCCGTCGCAAGGCATGCGGGCCGAGGCCGTGGCATGTCATGCGGGCCGTGGCCGTGGCATGGCATGCGGGCTGAGTCCGTGTCATGGCATGTTTGGCAACGGCGTGGCAAGACATGCGGGCCGTGGCTTGGCATGGCATGCGGGCCGAGGCCGTGGCTCGACATGTTGGCCAAGGCTAAGGCATGGCACGCTGGGCAACGCGGTGGCGTGGCATGCTGGGCAACGCGGTGGCAAGGCATGCGGGCCGAGGCCGTGGCATGGCATGTTGGGCAACGCCGTAGCAAGGCATGCGGGCCGAGGCCGTGGCGTGGCATGGCATGCGGGCCGAGGCCGTGGCATGGCATGCGGGCCGTGGCCGTGGCATGGCATGTTGGGCGACGCCGTGGCATGGCATGCGGGTCGAGGCCGTGGCATGGCATGTTTGGCAACGCCGTGGCAAGACATGCGGGCCGTGGCATGGCATGGCATGCGGGCCGAGGCCGTGGCATGGCATGTTGGGCAACGCCGTGGCAAGGCATGCGGGCCGAGGCCGTGGCATGTCATGCGGGCCGAGGCCGTGGCTCCACATGTTGGCCAAGGCTAAGGCATGGCACGCCGGGCAACGCGGTGGCATGGCATGCTGGGCAACGCGGTGGCAAGGCATGCGGGCCGAGGCCGTGGCATGGCATGTTGGGCAACGCCGTAGCAAGGCATGCGGGCCGAGGCCGTGGCAAGGCATGCGGGCCGAGGCCGTGGCATGGCATGTTGGGCGACGCCGTAGCAAGGCATGCGGGCCAAGGCCGTGGCATGTCATGCGGGCCGAGGCCGTGGCATGGCATGTTTGGCAACGCCGTGGCAAGACATGCGGGCCGAGGCCGTGGCTCGGCATGTTGGCCAAGGCTAAGGCATGGCACGCCGGGCAACGCGGTGGCATGGCATGCTGGGCAATGCGGTGGCAAGGCATGCGGGCCGAGGCCATGGCATGGCATGTTGGGCAACGCCGTAGCAAGGCATGCGGGCCGAGGCCGTGGCATGGCATGCGGGCCGAGGCCCTGGCATGGCATGCGGGCCGAGGCCGTGGCATTGCATGTTGGGCGACGCTGTAGCAAGGCCTGCGGGCCGAGGCCGTGGCGTGGCATGTTGGGCGACGCCGTAGCAAGGCATGCGGGCCGAGGCCGAGGCCGAGGCCGTGGCATGG
>NC_138973.1:149118613-149131113 GCF_055761805.1 Camellia sinensis
AGGGAAAGCGCAGGCAACCTGTAGGAATCCCGCGGACGATGAAGAGGAATGCACCAGTGGAGTTCGCTGCACAGGCAGGGATCCATCCAACTCGCACAAACCAAACACAACTCACGCGCCACGACGTACACTACGCACCAGCCGCCCGAAAATGAATCACACCCCGCAGGACTAAGAAGCCCGACGAACGTGGGAAAACATTTAGAGAAGCCGAGCAAGCACCGGTTAGCGCGACTGCAAATAACAAAAGGCAACAGGCAACTTCCGGGGGACATAACTTTCACGACAACCTTCCACTGGGAAACCGCAGGCAACTCGCTCGTAAGTCAAAGCCATCCAAATGGCAATTAATTGAGGGACACGCTTTTCGCAAGGCACCTTCCACTAGGGAAGCGCAGGCAACTCGAAGGCGAGTCGAAGACAACCTTAAGGCATTTACCCGAGGGACATGGAGGAATGCACCAGTGGAGTTCGCTGCACAGGCAGGGATTCGTCCAACTCGCACAAACCGAACACAACTCACGCGCCACGACGTACACTATGCACCAGCCCCCCAAAACGAATCACCCCCCGAAGGACCAAGAAGCCCGACGAACGCACGAAAACATTTAGAGAGGCCGAGCAAGCACCGGTTAGCGCGAACGCAAATAACAAGCGCAACAGGCAACTTTTGAGGGACATACTTTTCGCAACAAGCTTCCACTAGGAAAGCACAGGCAACTCGTTCGAACGTCAAAGCCAACCAAATGGCAATTACTCGAGGGACATGCTTCTCGCAAGGCACCTTCCACTAGGGAAGCACAGACAACCCGAAGGCAAGTCGAAGACAACCTAAAGGCGATCACCCAAGGGACATGGAGGAAGGCACCAGTGGAGTTCGCTGCACAGGCAGGGATCCGTCCAACTCGCACAAACCGAACACAACTCACGCGCCACGACGTACACTGTGCACCAGCCCCCAAAAACGAATCACCCCCCGAAGGACTAAGAAGCCCGACGAACGCGCGAAAACATTTAGAGAGGCCGAGCACGCACCGGTTAGCGCGAATGCAAATAACAAGCGCAATAGGAAACTTTCGAGGGACATACTTTTCGCAACAAGCTTCCACTAGGAAAGCATAGGCAACTCGTTCGAACGTCAAAGCCAACCAAATGGCAATTGCCCGAGGGACACGCTTTTCGCAAGGCACCTTCCACTAGGGAAGCGCAGGCAACCCGAAGGCAAGTCGAAGACAACCTAAAGGCATCACCCGAGGGACATGGAGGAATGCACCAGTGGAGTTCACTGCACAGGCAGGGATCCGTCCAACTCGCACAAACCAAGCACAACTCACACGCCACGACGTACACTATGCACCAGCCCCCCAAAACGAATCACCCCCCGAAGGACTAAGAAGCCCGACGAACGCACGAAAACATTTAGAGAAGCCGAGCAAGCACCGGTTAGCGCGAATGCAAATAACAAACGCAACAGGAAACTTTCGAGGGACATACTTCTCGCAACAAGCTTCCACAAGGAAAGCACAGGCAACTCGTTCGCACGCCAAAGCCAACCAAATGGCAATTTAACCGAGGGACATGCATTTCGCAAGGCAACTTGTACAATTACCCGAGGGACATGGCATGCTTGCCAAGCCCGTGGCTTGGCATGCTTGCCAAGGCCGTGGCACGACATGCTGCTGGCCGAGGCCGTGGCAAGGCATGCTGATGGCCGAGGACGTGGCAAGGCATGCTGATGGCCGAGGCCGTGGCATGGCACGCCATGCTGCTGGACAAGGTCGTGGCAAGGCATGCTGCTGGCCAAGGCGTTGGCATGGCATGCTGCTGCTGACCAAGGCTTGGGCTTGCCATGCTGCCGGCCAAGGCCGCGGCATGGCATGCTGCTGGCCAAGGCATTGGCATGCCATGTTGCTGGGCAAGGCCGTGGCATGGCATGCTGCTGGCCAAGGCCGTGGCATGACATGCTGGCCAAGGCCGGGGCATGGCAAGCTGCTGGCCAAGGTCGTGGCATGGCACGCTGCTGGCCAAGGCTGGGGCATGGCACGCTGCTGGCCAAGGCCGGGGCATGGCACGCTGCTGGCCATGGCTTTGGCATGGCATGCTGCTGGCCAAGGCCGGGGCATGGCATGCTGCTGGCCAAGGCTTTGGCATGGCATGCTGCTGGCCAAGGCCGTGGCATGGCATGCTGCTGGCCAAGGCCGGGGCATGGCATGCTGCTGGCCAAGGCCGTGGCATGGCATGCTGCTGGCCAAGGCCGTGGCATGACATGCTTGCCAAGGCCAGGGCATGGCATGCTGCTGGCAAAGGCTTTGGCATGCCATGTTGCTGGCCAAGGCTGTGGCATGGCATGCTAGCCTAGGCCAACGTGCCACCGCCACCACCGCGGGCAGCCACTCGACGCATCACGTGCTTGGCTATGTAGTTTCGATGCCACAAGCCAAGCGATGGCATGTGCCAAGCGCCCGCCTAGGCATAGGCGTGGCCTGTGGCCTGGCCATGCTGGCCAGCCTTAAGGGAGGTGCCCCCCCCTTATAATAGCCTGTTAAGCCCTTTTCAATCTGGCAGGAGGAAACGTCAACCATGTTCGAGGAGTCATAATGGGGTTTTTTTAAAAAGTAACGGTTTTTTGCCAAAACTTTCAACATGAAAGTTGTAGGAAATAATTTAATACACCATAAAAGAAATTATAAAAAAATATTTGGCCACCGGAAATATTTTATTTTAATTTATTTCGATTTTAATACTTAAAAAATAATAAAAATTACTAAAAATACTCAAAAAATTCTAGAAAAATGCCAACAATTATAAGATGAGGCACTAGTAATTATAGTACTTTTTTTAATTATTTTTTTATTTTTTATTTATTTTATTATAATTTTTATGAGTAAATAAATAATTAAAAAGCCCGACGAACGTGCAAAAACTCTTAGAGAAACCGAGCAAGCATCGGATAGCTCGAATGCAAATAACAAACGCAACAGGCAACTTCCGAGGGACATACTTTACCCAACAAGCTTCCACTGGGGAAAGCACTAGCAACGTGTTCGCAAGTCAAAGGCAACCAAACGGCTATTACCCGAGGGACATGCATTTCGCAAGGCAACATATACGTAAGTCAAAGCCAAACCAAATGGCAATTACACGAGGGACAGGATTGCTTGCCAAGGGCGTGGCATGCGATGTTCTAGCCCAAGGCCAAGGCACGCCACGCTGCGGGACAAGGCCGTGGCAAGACATGCGGCTGGCCTTGGCCTTGGCATGGCATGCCGCTGGCTTTGGCTGGACTGCGTTGCCCTTGGCATGGAATGTTGCTGGCTTCGGATGGGCTGCCTTGGCCTTGGAATGGCATGCTGCTGGCCTTGGCCGTGGCATGGCATACTGCTGGCCTTGGCCTTGGCATGGCAAGCTGCTGGCTTTGGCTGGCCTGCCGTGGCCGTGGCATGGCATGCTGCTGGCCTTGGCCTTGGCATGGCATGCTGCTGGTTTTGGCTGGGCTGCCTTGGCCGTGGCATGGCATGCTGCTGGCCTTGGCCTTGGCATGGCATGCTGCTGGCTTTGGCTGGGCTGCCTTGGCATGGCATGCTGCTGGCTTTGGCTGGGCTGCCTTGGCCGTGGCATGGCATGCTGCTGGCCTTGGCCTTGGCATGGCATGCTGCTGGCTTTGGCTGGGCTGCCTTGGCCGTGGCGAGGCATGCTGCTGGCTTTGGCTGGGCTGCCTTGGCCGTGGCATCGCATGCCGCTGGCCTTGGCCTTGGCATGGCATGCTGCTGGCATTGGCTGGGCTGCCTTGGCCGTGGCATGGCATGCTGCTGGCCTTGGCTTGGCATGGCATGCTGCTGGCTTTGGCTGGGCTGCCTTGGCCGTGGCATGGCATGCTGCTGGCCTTGGCCATGGCATGGCATGCTGCTGGCTTGGGCTGGGCTGCCTTGGCTGTGGCATGACATGCTGCTGGCCTTGGCCATGGCATGGCATCGCATGCTGCTGGCTTGGGCTGGGCTGCCATGGCCGTGGCATGGCATGCTGCTGGCCTAGGCCTTGGCATGGCATGCTGCTGGCTTTGGCTGGGCTGCCTTGGCTGTGGCATCGCATGCTGCTAGCCTTGGAGTTGGCATGGCATGCTGCTGGCTTTGGTTAGCTTGCCTTAGCCGTGGCATGGCATGCTGCTGGCCTTGGCATGGCATGGCATGCTGCTGGCTTTGGCTGGGCTGCCTTGGCCGTGGCATCGCATGCTGCTGGCTTTGGCTGGGCTGCCTTGGCCGTGGCATGGCATGCTGCTGGCCTTGGCCTTGGCATGGCATGCTACTGGCTTTGGCTGGGCTGCCTTGGCCGTGGCATGGCATGCTGCTGGCCTTGGCCTTCGCTTGGCATGCTGCAGGCTTTGGCTGGGCTGCCTTGGCCGTGGCATGGCATGCTGCTGGCCTACGCCTTGGCATGGCATGCTGCTGGCTTTGGCTGGGCTGCCTTGTCCGTGGCATCGCATGCTGCTGGCCTTGGCCTTGGCATGGCATGCTGCTGGCTTTGGCTGGGCTGCCTTGGCTGTGGCATGGCATGCTGCTGGCCTTGGCATTGGCATGGCATGCTGCTGGCTTTGGCTGGGCTGCCTTGGCCGTGGCATCGCATGCCGCTGGCCTTGGCCGCGGCATCGCATGCTGCTGGCTTTGGCTGGGCTGCCATGGCCGTGGCATGACATGCTGCTGGCCTTGGCCTTGGCATGGCATGCTACTGGCTTTGGTTGGGCTGCCCTGGCCGTGGCATGGCATGCTGCTGGCCTTGGCCTTGGCATGGCATGCTGCAGGCTTTGGCTGGGCTGCCTTGGCCGTGGCATGGCATGCTGCTGGCCTTGGCCTTGGCATGGCATGCTGCTGGCTTTGGCTGGGCTGACTTGGCCGAGGCATGGCTTGCTGCTGGCCTTGGCCTTGGCATGGCATGCTACTGGCTTTGGCTGGGCTGCCTTGGCCTTGGCATGGCATGCTGCTGGCCTTGGCCTTGGCATGGCATGCTGCTGGCTTTGGCTGGGCATCCTTGGCCGTGGCATGGCATGCTGCTGGCCTTGGCCTTGGCATGGCATGCTGCTGGCCTTGGCCGTGGCATGGGATGCTGCTGGCTTGGGCTGGGCTGCCTAGGCCGTGGCATGGCATGCTGCTGGCCTTGGCCTGGGCATGGCAGGCTGCTGGCTTTGGCTGGGCTGCCTTGGCCGTGGCATGGCATGCTGCTGGCCTTGGCCACGGCATGGCACGCTGCTGGCTTGGGCTGGCCTGCCTTGGCCGTGGCATGGCATGCTGCTGGCCTTGGCCTTGGCATGGCATGCTGCTGGCTTTGGCTTGGCTGCCTTGGCCGTGGCATGGCATGCTGCTGGCCTTGGCCATGGCATGGCATGCTGCTGGCTTGGGCTGGGCTGCCTTGGCCGTGGCATGGCATGCTGCTGGCCTAGGCCTTGGCATGGCATGCTGCTGGCTTTGGCCTTGGCATGGCATGCTGCTGGCTTTGGCTGGCCTGCCTTGCCCGTGGCATCGCATGCTGCGGGCCTTGGCCTTGGCATGGCATGCTGCTGGCTTTGGCTGGGCTGCCTTGGCCGTGGCATGGCATGCTGCTGGCCTTGGCCTTGGCATGGCATGCTGCTTGCTTTGGTTGGCCTGCCTTGGTCGTGGCATGGCATGCTGCTGGCCTTGGCCTGGGCATGGCATGCTCCTGGCTTTGGCTGGGCTGCCTTGGCCGTGGCATGGCATGCTGCTTGCCTTGGCCACGGCATGGCATGCTGCTGGCTTGGGCTGGCCTGCCTTGGCCGTGGCATGGCATGCTGCTAGCCTAGGCCTTGGCATGGCATGCTACTTGCTTTGGCTGGCCTGCCTTGCCCGTGGCATGGCATGCTGCTGGCCTTGGCCTTGGCATGGCATGCTGCTGGCTTTGGCTGGCCTGCCTTGGCCGTGGCATGGCATGCTGCTGGCCTTGACCTTGGCATGGCATGCTGCTGGCTTTGGCTGGGCTGCCTTGGCCGTGGCATGGCATGCTGCTGGCCTAGGCCTTGGCATGGCATGCTGCTGGCTTTGGCTGGGCTGCCTTGGCCATGGCATGGCATGCTGCTGGCCTTGGCCTTGGCATGGCATGCTGCTGGCTTTGGCTGGCCTGCCTTCGCCGTGGCATGGCATGCTGCTGGCCTTGGCCTTGGTATGGCATGCTGCTGGCTTTGGCTGGGCTGCCTTGGTCGTGGCATGGCATGCTGCTGGCCTTGGCCTTGGCATGGCATGCTGCTGGCTTTGGCTGGCCTTGGCTTTGGCATGGCATACTGCTGGTTTTGGCTGGGCTGCCTTGGCCGTGGCATGGCATGCTGCTGGCCTACGCCTTGGCATGGCATGCTGCTGGCTTTGGCTGGGCTGCCTTGGCCGTGGCATCGCATGCTGCTGGCCTTGGCCTTAGCATGGCATGCTGCTGGCTTTGGCTGGGCTGCCTTGGCCGTGGCATGGCATGCTGCTGGCCTTGGCATTGGCATGGCATGCTGCTGGCTTTGGCTGGGCTGCCTTGGCCGTGGCATCGCATGCTGCTGGCTTTGGCTGGGCTGTCTTGGCCGTGGCATCGCATGCTGCTGGCCTTGGCCTTGGCATGGCATGCTCATGGCTTTGGCTGGGCTGCTTTGGCCGTGGCATGGCATGCTGCTGGCCTTGGCCTTGGCATGGCATGCTGCTGGCTTGGGCTGGGCTGCCTTGGCCGTGGCATGGCATGCTGCTGGCCTTGGCCGTGGCATCGCATGCTGCTGGCTTTGCCTGGGCTGCCTTGGCCGTGGCTTCGCATGCTGCTGGCCTTGGCCTTGGCATGGCACGCTACTGGCTTTGGCTGGGCTGCCTTGGCAGTGGCATGGCATGCTGCTGGCCTTGGTCTTGGCATGGCATGCTGCTGGCTTTGGCTGGCCTGCCTTGGCCGTGGCATGGCATGCTGATGGCCTTGGCCTTGGCATGGCATGCTGCTGGCTTTGGCTGGGCTGCCTTGGCCGTGGCATGGCATGCTGCTGGCCTAGGCCTTGGCATGGCATGCTGCTGGCTTTGGCTGGGCTGCCTTGGTCGTGGCATCGCATGTTGCTGGCCTTGGCCTTGGTATGGCATGCAGCTGGCTTTGGCTGGCCTGCCTTCGCCGTGGCATGGCATGCTGCTGGCCTTGGCCTTGGTATGGCATGCTGCTGGCTTTGGCCTTGGCATAGCATGCTGCTGGCTTTGGCTGGCCTTGGCCTTGGCATGGCATGCTGCTGGGTTTGGCTGGGCTGCCTTGGCCGTGGCATCGCATGCTGCTGGCCTTGGCCTTGGCATGGCATGCTGCTGGCTTTGGCTGGGCTGCCTTGGCCTTGGCATGGCATGCTGCTGGCCTTGGCCTTGGCATGGCATGCTGCTGGCTTTGGCTGGCCTGCCTTGGCCGTGGCATGGCATGCTGCTGGCCTTGGCCTTGGCATGGCATGCTGCTGGCTTTGGCTGGCCTGCCTTGGCCGTGGCATCGCATGCTGCTGGCCTTGTCCTTGGCATGGCATGCTGCTGGCCTTGGCCTTGGTATGGCATGCTGCTGGCTTTGGCTGGGCTGCCTTGGCTGTGGCATGGCATGCTGCTGGCCTTGGCCTTGGCATGGCATGCTGCTGGCTTTGGCTGGCCTTGGCCTTGGCATGGCATGCTGCTGGTTTTGGCTGGGCTGCCTTGGCCGTGGCATGGCATGCTGCTGGCCTACGCCTTGGCATGGCATGCTGCTGGCTTTGGCTGGCCTGCCTTGGCCGTGGCATCGCATGCTGCTGGCCTTGGCCTTGGCATGGCATGCTGCTGGCTTTGGCTGGGCTGCCTTGGCCGTGGCATCGCATGCCGCTGGCCTTGGCCGTGGCATCGCATGCTGCTGGCTTTGGCTGGGCTGCCTTGGCCGTGGCATCGCATGCTGCTGGCCTTGGCCTTGGCATGGCATGCTACAGGCTTTGGCTGGGCTGCCTTGGCCGTGGCATGGCATGCTGCTGGCCTTCGCCATGGCATGGCATGCTGCTGGCTTGGGCTGGGCTGCCTTGGCCGTGGCATGGCATGCTGCTGGCCTAGGCCTTGGCATGGCATGCTGCTGGCTTTGGCTGGCCTGCCTTGCCCGTGGCATCGCATGCTGCGGGCCTTGGCCTTGGCATGGCATGCTGCTGGCTTTGGCTGGGCTGCCTTGGCCGTGGCATGGCATGCTGCTGGCCTTGGCCTTGGCATGGCATGCTGCTGGCTTTGGTTGGCCTGCCTTGGCCGTGGCATGGCATGCTGCTGGCCTTGGCCTGGGCATGGCATGCTGCTGGCTTTGGCTGGGCGGCCTTGGCCGTGGCATGGCATGCTGCTTGCCTTGGCCACGGCATGGCATGCTGCTGGCTTGGGCTGGCCTGCCTTGGCCGTGGCATGGCATGCTGCTGGCCTAGGCCTTGGCATGGCATGCTACTGGCTTTGGCTGGCCTGCCTTGCCCGTGGCATCGCATGCTGCTGGCCTTGGCCTTGGCTTGGCAAGCTGCTGGCTTTGGCTGGGCTGCCTTGGCCGTGGCATCGCATGCTGCTGGCCTTGGCCGTGGCATCGCATGCTGCTGGCCTTGGCCTTGGCATCGCATGCCGCTAGCTTTGGCTGGGCTGCCTTCGCCGTGGCATGCCATGCTGCTGGCCTTGGCCTTGGGGCTGGGCTGCCTTGGCTGCGGTTCTTATCACTAGACGTGCAAAGGCGTGCGTGACCATGCGCGCAACACGCGCACCGTGGTCAAAAGACCACGCGCGCGGTATTCGCACAGGCCACGCTGCCCACGCCGCGGGCATGCCAGGCCAGGCTGCCCTGGCCGGCTGCATGCCAGGCCGCCCAGGCCGTGCGCATGCCATGCCGTGCTGCCCAGGCCGGCTGCATGCCAGGCCGCCCAGGCCGTGCGCATGCCATGCCGTGCTGCCCACGCCGCGGGCATGCCAGGCCGGCTGCATGCCAGGCCGCCCAGGCCGTGCGCATGCCATGCCGTGCTGCCCATGCCGCGCGCATGCCAAGCCGCCTACGCCCGCACGCATGCCACGCCATGCTGCCCAAGGCCGCGCCCAAGCCGTGGCCTTGGGCGGTCCAGGCCGCCCAAGGCCGCGCCCAGGCCGCGCAAGGCCGTGCCCAGGCCGCCCAAGGCCGCGCCCAGGCCGCGCAAGGCCGCGCCCAGGCCGCCCAAGGCCGCGCCCAGGCCGCCTAAGGCCGCGGTCCAAGCCGCCCAAGGCCGCCGCCCAGGCCGCGGTCGAGCCCAGTGCATGTAACCCAAGGCCGCAGCCCAGGCCGCGCCCAACATGGGGCGTACCTGCCACTGCAATCTGGCAGGAGGAAACATCAACCATGTTCGAGGAGTCATAATGGGGTTTTTTTTAAAAGTAATGGTTTTTTGCCAAAACTTTCAACATGAAAGTTGTAGGAAATAATTTAATACCCCATAAAAAAAATTAAAAAAAATATGTTTTTACCGAAAATATTTTATTTTAATTTATTTCGATATTAATACTTAAAAAATAATAAAAATTAATAAAAATGGTCAAAAAATTATGGAAAAATTCCCATAATTAAAGGATGATTCACTAGTAATTATAGAAATTATTAAATTATTTTTTTCATTTTTTTTGTTTTATTTTGATTTTTTATGCCAAATAAGGGCTTTAAAAATTCGAAAAGCTCCAGAAAAATTGCAAAAAAATAGGGAATGACATTTAAAATTGATTGTAGTGCATTTTTAATTGTGTTGCACGGTTTGGGTAAGATTATAAAAGAATCATGTTCAAAAAGATCGATCGAGGCGGTGGCATGCCATGGCCTTGGCCTTGGCCTTTGCCCGCGGCCTTGGCCTTGCCATGCCTTGCACAGGGACTTGGCCTTGCCCACTGCCTTGGCCTTGGCCTTGGCCTTGGCATGGCATGGCATGCTCGCCGAGGCCGTGGCATGCCTTGCTGCTAGCCAAGGCCGTGGCGTGGCATGCTCGCCATGGCGTGGCATGCTCGCCCAGCCCGTGGCATGCCATGCTCGCCCAGCCCGTGGCACGCCATGTTGGCCCAAGGCATTGGCATGGCATGCCAGCCAAGGCATGCTAGCCAACGCTGCACAAGGCGGTGCCATGGCATGGCATGCTGACCAAGACCGTGCCATGGCATGCTGGGCGAGGGCGGGGCATGACATGCTGGCCGAGGCCGTGGCTTGCCATGTTGGCCCAACGGACCGGCATGGCCCAGCCCGTGGCACGCCATGTTGGCCCAAGGCATTGGCATGGCATGCCGGCCAAGGCATGCTGGCCAACGCTGCGGCACGGCGTGCTGGACAAGGCGGTGCCATGGCATGGCATGCTGACCAAGACAGTGCCATGGCATGCTGGCCGAGGCCGTGGCATGGCATGCTGGCCGAGGCCGTGGCTTGCCATGCCGCCACGGCCGTGGCATGCTTGGCAACGGACCGGCATGGCATGCTGGCCGTGGCGGTGGCACGACATGCTGGCCAAGGCAGTGGCATGGCATGTTGGCCAAGGCTAAGGCATGGCACGCTGTGGCATGGCACGCTGGCCAAGGCAGTCGCAAGGCATGCGGGCCGAGGCCGTGGCATGGCATGGCATGCGGGCCGAGGCCGTGGCACGGCCCGCTGGGCAACGCCGTGGCAAGGCATGCGGGCCGAGGCCTTGGCATGGCATGCTGGCCGAGGCCGTGGCATGGCATGCGGGCCGAGGCCGTGGCAAGGCATGCGGGCCGAGGCCGTGGCATGGCATGCGGGCCGAGGCCGTGGCATGGCATGCGGGCCGAGGCCGTGGCGTGGCATGGCATGGCATGTTGGGCAACGCCGTGGCAAGACATGCGGGCCGAGGCCGTGGCATGGCATGCGGGCCGAGGCCGAGGCCGTGGCATGGCATGTTGGGCAACGCCCTGGCAAGCCATGCGGGCCGAGGCCGTGGCGTGGCATGTTGGCCAAGGCTAAGGCATGGCACGCCGGGCAACGCGGTGCATTGGCATGCTGGGCAGCGCGGTGGCAAGGCATGGGGGCCGAGGCCGTGGCATGGCATGTTGGACAACGCCGTGGCAAGACATGCGGGCTGAGGCCGTGGCATGGCATGCGGGCCGAGGCCGTCCGTGGCATGGCATGCGGGCCGAGGCCGTGGCACGACATGTTGGCCAAGGCTAAGGCATGGCACGCCGGGCATCGCGGTGGCATGGCATGCTGGGCAACGCGGTGGCAAGGATTGCGGGCCGAGGCCGTGGCATGGCATGTTGGGCAACGCCGTAGAAGGGCATGCGGGCCGAGGCCGTGGCATGGCATGTTGGGCGACGCCGTAGCAAGGCATGCGGGCCGAGGCCATGGCTTGTCATCCGGGCCGAGGCCGTGGCTTGTCGTGCGGGTCGAGGCCGTGGCATGGCATGTTGGGCGACGCCGTAGCAAGGCATGCGGGCCGAGGCCGTGGCATAGCCTGTTGGGCGACGCCGTAGCAAGGCATGCGGGCCGAGGCCGTGGCACGACATGTTGGCCAAGGCTAAGGCATGGCACGCCGGGCATCGCGGTGGCATGGCATGCTGGGCAACGCGGTGGCAAGGCATGCGGGCCGAGGCCGTGGCATGGCATGTTGGGCAACGCCGTAGAAGGGCATGCGGGCCGAGGCCGTGGCATGGCATGTTGGGCGACGCCGTAGCAAGGCATGCGGGCCGAGGCCGTGGCTTGTTGTGCGGGCCGAGGCCGTGGCATGGCATGCGGGTCGAGGCCGTGGCATGGCATGTTGGGCGATGCCGTAGCAAGGCATGCGGGCCGAGGCCGTGGCATGGCCTGTTGGGCGACGCCGTAGCAAGGCATGCGGGCCGAGGCCGTGGCATGGCATGTTTGGCAACGCCGTGGCAAGACATGCGGGCCGTGGCAAGGCATGGCATGCGGGCCGAGGCCGTGGCACGACATGTTGGGCAAGGCTAAGGCATGGCACGCCGGGCATCGCGGTGGCATGGCATGCTGGGCAACGCGGTGGCAAGGCATGCGGGCCGAGGCCGTGGCATGGCATGTTGGGCAACGCCGTAGAAGGGCATGCGGGCCGAGGCCGTGGCATGGCATGCGGGCCGAGGCCGTGGCATGGCATGTTGGGCGACGCCGTAGCAAGGCATGCGGGCCGAGGCCGTGGCTTGTCGTGCGGGCCGAGGCCGTGGCATGGCATGTGTTGGCAACGCCGTGGCAAGACATGCGGGCCGTGGCATGGCATGGCACGCGGGCTGAGGCCGTGGCACGACATGTTGGCCAAGGCTAAGGCATGGCACGCCGGGCAACGCGGTGGCATGGCATGCTGGGCAACGCAGTGGCAAGGCATGTGGGCCGGGGCCGTGGCATGGCTTGTTGGGCAGCGTCGTAGCAAGGCATGCGGGCGGAGGCCGTGGCATGGCATGTTGGGCGACGCCGTCGCAAGGCATGCGGTCCGAGGCCGTGGCATGTCATGCGGGCCGAGGTCGTGGCATGGCATGCGGGCCGAGGCCGTGGCATGGCATGTTGGGCGACCCCGTAGCAAGGCATGC
>NC_138973.1:149141113-149158613 GCF_055761805.1 Camellia sinensis
TGGCCAAGGCCGGGGCATGGCATGCTGCTGGCCAAGGCTTTGGCATGCCATGCTGCTGGCCAAGGCCGTGGCAGGACATGCTGCTGGCCAAGGCCGTGGCATGACATGCTGGCCAAGGCCGGGGCATGGCATGCTGCTGGCCAAGGCCGTGGCATGGCTTGCTGCTGGCCAAGGCCGTGGCATGACATGCTTGCCAAGGCAAGGGCATGGCATGCTGCTGGCAAAGGCTTTGTCATGCCATGTTGCTGGCCATGGCTGTGGCATGGCATGCTGGCCTAGGCCAACGTGCCACCGCCACCACCGCAGGCAGCCACTCGACGCATCCCGTGCTTGGCTATGTAGTTTCGATGCCACAAGCCAAGCGATGGCATGTGCCAAGCGCCCGCCTAGGCATAGGCGTGGCCTGTGGCCTGGCCATGCTGGCCAGCCTTAAGGGAGGTGCCCCCCCCCCCCCTTATAATAGCCTGTTAAGCCCTTTTCAATCTGGCAGGAGGAAACATCAACCATGTTCGAGGAGTCATAATGGGGTTTTTTTTAAAAGTAATGGTTTTTTTCCAAAACTTTCAACATGAAAGTTGTAGGAAATAATTTAATACACCATAAAAAAATTATAAAAAAATATTTGGCCACCGGAAATATTTTATTTCAGTTTACTTCGATTTTAATACTTAAAAAACAATAAAAATTACTAAAAATACTCAAAAAATTCTAGAAAAATTCCAACAATTATAAGATGAGGCACTAGTAATTATAGTAATTTTTTTAATTATTTTTTTATATTTTATTTATTTTATTATAATTTCTATGAGTAAATAAATAATTAAAAAGCCCGACGAACGTGCAAAAACTCTTAGAGAAACCGAGCAAGCATCGGATAGCTCGAATGCAAATAACAAACGCAACAGGCAACTTCCGAGGGACATACTTTTCCCAACAAGCTTCCACGGGGGAAAGCACTAGCAACGTGTTCGCAAGTCAAAGGCAACCAAACGGCTATTACCCGAGGGACATGCATTTCGCAAGACAACATATACGTAAGTCAAAGCCAAACCAAATGGCAATCACACGAGGGACAGGATTGCTTGCAAAGGGCGTGGCATGCGATGTTCTAGCCCATGGCCAAGGCACGCCACGCTGCGGGACAAGGCCGTGGCAAGACATGCGGCTGGCCTTGGCCTTGGCATGGCATGCCGCTGGCTTTGGCTGGGCTGCGTTGGCCTTGGCATGGAATGTTGCTGGCTTCGGATGGGCTGCCTTGGCCTTGGCCTTGGAATGGCATGCTGCTGGCCTTGGCCGTGGCATGGCATACTGCTGGCCTTGGCCTTGGCATGGGAAGCTGCTGGCTTTGGCTGGGCTGCCTTGGCCGTGGCATGGCATGCTGCTGGCCTTGGCCTTGGCATGGCATGCTGCTGGCTTTGGCTGGGCTGCCTTGGCCGTGGCATGGCATGCTGCTGGCCTTGGCCTTGGCATGGCATGCTGCTGGCTTTGGCTGGGCTGCCTTGGCCGTGGCATGGCATGCTGCTGGCCTTGGCCTTGGCATGGCATGCGGCTGGCTTTGGCTGGGCTGCCTTGGCCGTGGCATGGCATGCTGCTGGCCTTGGCCGAGGCGTGGCATGCTGCTGGCTTTGGCTGGGCTGCCTTGGCTGTGGCATGGCATGCTGCTGGCCTTGGCCTTGGCCTTGCATGGCACGCTGCTGGCTTTGGCTGGGCTGCCTTGGCCGTGGCATGGCATGCTGCTGGCCTTGGCCTTGGCATGGCATGCTGCTGGCTTTGGCTGGGCTGCCTTGGCCGTGGCATGGCATTCTGCTGGCCTTGGCCTTGGCATGGCATGCTGCTGGCTTTGGCATGGCTGCCTTGGCCGGGGCATGGCATGCTGCTGGCCTAGGCCTTGGCATGGCATGCTGCTGGCTTTGGCTGGGCGGTATTGGCCGTGGCATGGCATGCTGCTGGCCTTGGCCGTGGCGTGGCATGCTGCTGGCTTTGGCTGGGTTGCCTTGGCCGTGGCATGGCATGCTGCTGGCCTTGGCCTTGGCCTTGGCATGGCACGCTGCTGGCTTTCGCTGGGCTGCCTTGGCCGTGGCATGGCATGCTGCTGGCCTTGGCCTTGGCCTTGGCATGGCATGCTGCTGGCTTTGGCTGGGCAGCCTTGGCCGTGGCATGGCATTCTGCTGGCCTTGGCCTTGGCATGGCATGCTGCTGGCTTTGGCATGGCTGCCTTGGCCGGGGCATGGCATGCTGCTGGCCTAGGCCTTGGCATGGCATGCTGCTGGGTTTGGCTGGGCTCCCTTGGCCGTGGCATGGCATGCTTCTGGCCTTCGCCTTGGCATGGCATGCAGCTGGCTTTGGCTGGGCTGCCTTGGCCGTGGCATGGCATGCTGCTGGCCTTGGCCTTGGCCGTGGCAGGGCATGCTGCTGGCCTTGGCCTTGGCATGGCATGCTGCTGGCTTTGGCTGGGCTGCCTTGGCCGTGGCATGGCATGCTGCTGGCCTTGGCCTTGGCATGGCATGCTGCTGGCTTTGGCTGGCCTGCCTTGGCCGTGGCATGGCATGCTGCTGGCCTTGGCCTTGGCATGGCATGCTGCTGGCTTTGGCTGGCCTGCCTTGCCCGTGGCATCGGATGCTGCGGGCCTTGGCCTTGGCATGGCATGCTGCTGGCTTTGGCTGGGCTGCCTTGGCCGTGGCATGGCATGCTGCTCTCCTTGGCCTTGGCATGGCATGCTGCTGGCTTTGGTTGGCCTGCCTTGGCCGTGGCATGGCATGCTGCTGGCCTTGGCCTTGGCATGGCATGCTGCTGGCTTTGGCTGGGCTGACTTGGCCGTGGCATGGCATGCTGCTGGCCTTGGCCTTGGCATGGCATGCTGCTGGCTTTGGCTGGGCTGCCTTGGCCTTGGCATGGCATGCTGCTGGCTTTGGCTGGGCATCCTTGGCCGTGGCATGGCATGCTGCTGGCCTTGGCCTTTGCATGGCAAGCTGTTGGCTTTGGCTGGGCTGCCTTGGCCGTGGCATGGCATTCTGCAGGCCTTGGCCTTGGCACGGCATGCTGCTGGCTTGGGCTGGGCTGCCTTGGCCGTGGCATGGCATGCTGCTGGCCTAGGCCTTGGCATGGCATGCTGCAAGCTTTGGCTGGGCTGCCATGGCCGTGGCATCGCATGCTGCTGGCCTTAGCCTTGGCATGGCATGCTGCTGGCTTTGGCTGGCCTGCCTTGGCCGTGGCATGGCATGCTGCTGGCCTTGGCCATGGCATGGCATGCTGCTGGCTTGGGCTGGGCTGCCTTGGCCGTGGCAGGGCATGCTGCTGGCCTAGGCCTTGGCATGGCATGCTGCTGGCTTTGGCTGGCCTGCCTTGCCCGTGGCATCGGATGCTGCGGGCCTTGGCCTTGGCATGGCATGCTGCTGGCTTTGGCTGGGCTGCCTTGGCCGTGGCATGGCATGCTGCTCTCCTTGGCCTTGGCATGGCATGCTGCTGGCTTTGGTTGGCCTGCCTTGGCCTTGGCCTTGGAATGGCATGCTGCTGGCCTTGGCCGTGGCATGGCATACTGCTGGCCTTGGCCTTGGCATGGGAAGCTGCTGGCTTTGGCTGGGCTGCCTTGGCCGTGGCATGGCATGCTGCTGGCCTTGGCCTTGGCATGGCATGCTGCTGGCTTTGGCTGGGCTGCCTTGGCCGTGGCATGGCATGCTGCTGGCCTTGGCCTTGGCATGGCATGCTGCTGGCTTTGGCTGGGCTGACTTGGCCGTGGCATGGCATGCTGCTGGCCTTGGCCTTGGCATGGCATGCTGCTGGCTTTGGCTGGGCTGCCTTGGCCTTGGCATGGCATGCTGCTGGCTTTGGCTGGGCATCCTTGGCCGTGGCATGGCATGCTGCTGGCCTTGGCCTTTGTAGGGCAAGCTGTTGGCTTTGGCTGGGCTGCCTTGGCCGTGGCATGGCATGCTGCTGGCCTTGGCCTTGGCACGGCATGCTGCTGGCTTGGGCTGGGCTGCCTTGGCCGTGGCATGGCATGCTGCTGGCCTAGGCCTTGGCATGGCATGCTGCTAGCTTTGGCTGGGCTGCCATGGCCGTGGCATCGCATGCTGCTGGCCTTGGCCTTGGCATGGCATGCTGCTGGCTTTGGCTGGCCTGCCTTGGCCGTGGCATGGCATGCTGCTGGCCTTGGCCTTGGCATGGCATGCTGCTGGCTTTGCCAGGGCTGCCTTGGCCGTGGCATGGCATGCTGCTGGCCTTGGCCATGGCATGGCATGCTGCTGGCTTGGGCTGGGCTGCCTTGGCCGTGGCATGGCATGCTGCTGGCCTAGGCCTTGGCATGGCATGCTGCTGGCTTTGGCTGGGCTGCCTTGGCCGTGGCATGGCATGCTGCTGGCCTTGGCCATGGCTTGGCATGCTGCTGGCTTTGGCTGGGCTGCCTTGGCCGTGGCATCGCATGCGGCTAGCCTTGGCCTTAGCATGGCATGCTGCTGGCTTTGGCTGGCCTGCCTTGGCCGTGGCATGGCATGCTGCTGGCCTTGGCCTTGGCATGGCATGCTGCTGGCTTTGGCTGGCCTGCCTTGGCCGTGGCATGGCATGCTGCTGGCCTTGGCCTTGGCATGGGATGCTGCTTGCTTTGGCTGGCCTGCCTTGGCCGTGGCATGGCATGCTGCTGGCCTTGGCCTTGGCATGGCATGCTGCTGGCTTTGGCTGGGCTGCCTTGGCCGTGGCATCGCATGCTGCTGGCCTAGGCCTTGGCAGGGCATGCTGCTGGCTTTGGCTGGGCTGCCTTGGCCGTGGCATGGCATGCTGTTGGCCTTGGCCTTTGCATGGCATGCTGCTGGCTTTGGCTGGCCTGCCTTGGCCGTGGCATGGCATGCTTCTGGCCTTGGCCTTGGCATGGCATGCTGCTGGCTTTGGCTGGGCTGCCATGGCCGTGGCATCGCATGCTGCTGGCCTAGGCCTTGGCATGGCATGGTGCTGGCTTTGGCTGGCCTGCCTTGGCCGTGGCATGGCATGCTTCTGGCCTTGGCCTTGGCATGGCATGCTGCTGGCTTTGGCTGGGCTCCCTTGGCCGTGGCATGGCATGCTTCTGGCCTTCGCCTTGGCATGGCATGCAGCTGGCTTTGGCTGGGCTGCCTTGGCCGTGGCATGGCATGCTGCTGGCCTTGGCCTTGGCCGTGGCAGGGCATGCTGCTGGCCTTGGCCTTGGCATGGCATGCTGCTGGCTTTGGCTGTGCTGCCTTGGCCGTGGCATGGCATGCTGCTGGCCTTGGCCTTGGCATGGCATGCTGCTGGCTTTGGCTGGCCTGCCTTGGCCGTGGCATGGCATGCTGCTGGCCTTGGCCTTGGCATGGCATGCTGCTGGCTTTGGCTGGCCTGCCTTGCCCGTGGCATCGGATGCTGCGGGCCTTGGCCTTGGCATGGCATGCTGCTGGCTTTGGCTGGGCTGCCTTGGCCGTGGCATGGCATGCTGCTCTCCTTGGCCTTGGCATGGCATGCTGCTGGCTTTGGTTGGCCTGCCTTGGCCGTGGCATGGCATGCTGCTGGCCTTGGCCTTGGCATGGCATGCTGCTGGCTTTGGCTGGGCTGACTTGGCCGTGGCATGGCATGCTGCTGGCCTTGGCCTTGGCATGGCATGCTGCTGGCTTTGGCTGGGCTGCCTTGGCCTTGGCATGGCATGCTGCTGGCTTTGGCTGGGCATCCTTGGCCGTGGCATGGCATGCTGCTGGCCTTGGCCTTTGCATGGCAAGCTGTTGGCTTTGGCTGGGCTGCCTTGGCCGTGGCATGGCATTCTGCTGGCCTTGGCCTTGGCACGGCATGCTGCTGGCTTGGGCTGGGCTGCCTTGGCCGTGGCATGGCATGCTGCTGGCCTAGGCCTTGGCATGGCATGCTGCAAGCTTTGGCTGGGCTGCCATGGCCGTGGCATCGCATGCTGCTGGCCTTGGCCTTGGCATGGCATGCTGCTGGCTTTGGCTGGCCTGCCTTGGCCGTGGCATGGCATGCTGCTGGCCTTGGCCATGGCATGGCATGCTGCTGGCTTGGGCTGGGCTGCCTTGGCCGTGGCAGGGCATGCTGCTGGCCTAGGCCTTGGCATGGCATGCTGCTGGCTTTGGCTGGCCTGCCTTGCCCGTGGCATCGGATGCTGCGGGCCTTGGCCTTGGCATGGCATGCTGCTGGCTTTGGCTGGGCTGCCTTGGCCGTGGCATGGCATGCTGCTCTCCTTGGCCTTGGCATGGCATGCTGCTGGCTTTGGTTGGCCTGCCTTGGCCTTGGCCTTGGAATGGCATGCTGCTGGCCTTGGCCGTGGCATGGCATACTGCTGGCCTTGGCCTTGGCATGGGAAGCTGCTGGCTTTGGCTGGGCTGCCTTGGCCGTGGCATGGCATGCTGCTGGCCTTGGCCTTGGCATGGCATGCTGCTGGCTTTGGCTGGGCTGCCTTGGCCGTGGCATGGCATGCTGCTGGCCTTGGCCTTGGCATGGCATGCTGCTGGCTTTGGCTGGGCTGACTTGGCCGTGGCATGGCATGCTGCTGGCCTTGGCCTTGGCATGGCATGCTGCTGGCTTTGGCTGGGCTGCCTTGGCCTTGGCATGGCATGCTGCTGGCTTTGGCTGGGCATCCTTGGCCGTGGCATGGCATGCTGCTGGCCTTGGCCTTTGTAGGGCAAGCTGTTGGCTTTGGCTGGGCTGCCTTGGCCGTGGCATGGCATGCTGCTGGCCTTGGCCTTGGCACGGCATGCTGCTGGCTTGGGCTGGGCTGCCTTGGCCGTGGCATGGCATGCTGCTGGCCTAGGCCTTGGCATGGCATGCTGCTAGCTTTGGCTGGGCTGCCATGGCCGTGGCATCGCATGCTGCTGGCCTTGGCCTTGGCATGGCATGCTGCTGGCTTTGGCTGGCCTGCCTTGGCCGTGGCATGGCATGCTGCTGGCCTTGGCCTTGGCATGGCATGCTGCTGGCTTTGCCAGGGCTGCCTTGGCCGTGGCATGGCATGCTGCTGGCCTTGGCCATGGCATGGCATGCTGCTGGCTTGGGCTGGGCTGCCTTGGCCGTGGCATGGCATGCTGCTGGCCTAGGCCTTGGCATGGCATGCTGCTGGCTTTGGCTGGGCTGCCTTGGCCGTGGCATGGCATGCTGCTGGCCTTGGCCATGGCTTGGCATGCTGCTGGCTTTGGCTGGGCTGCCTTGGCCGTGGCATCGCATGCGGCTAGCCTTGGCCTTAGCATGGCATGCTGCTGGCTTTGGCTGGCCTGCCTTGGCCGTGGCATGGCATGCTGCTGGCCTTGGCCTTGGCATGGCATGCTGCTGGCTTTGGCTGGCCTGCCTTGGCCGTGGCATGGCATGCTGCTGGCCTTGGCCTTGGCATGGGATGCTGCTTGCTTTGGCTGGCCTGCCTTGGCCGTGGCATGGCATGCTGCTGGCCTTGGCCTTGGCATGGCATGCTGCTGGCTTTGGCTGGGCTGCCTTGGCCGTGGCATCGCATGCTGCTGGCCTAGGCCTTGGCAGGGCATGCTGCTGGCTTTGGCTGGGCTGCCTTGGCCGTGGCATGGCATGCTGTTGGCCTTGGCCTTTGCATGGCATGCTGCTGGCTTTGGCTGGCCTGCCTTGGCCGTGGCATGGCATGCTTCTGGCCTTGGCCTTGGCATGGCATGCTGCTGGCTTTGGCTGGGCTGCCATGGCCGTGGCATCGCATGCTGCTGGCCTAGGCCTTGGCATGGCATGGTGCTGGCTTTGGCTGGCCTGCCTTGGCCGTGGCATGGCATGCTTCTGGCCTTGGCCTTGGCATGGCATGCTGCTGGCTTTGGCTGGGCTGCCTTGGCCGTGGCATCGCATGCTGCTGGCCTAGGCCTTGGCAGGGCATGCTGCTGGCTTTGGCTGGGCTGCCTTGGCCGTGGCATGGCATGCTGTTGGCCTTGGCCTTGGCATGACATGCTGCTGGCTTTGGCTGGGCTGCCTTGGCCGTGGCATCGCATGCGGCTGGCCTTGGCCTTGGCATGGCATGCTGCTGGCTTTGGCTGTCCTGCCTTGGCCGTGGCATGGCATGATGCTCGCCTTGGCCTTGGCATGGCATGCTGCTGGCTTTGGCTGGGCTGCCTTGGCCGTGGCATGGCATGCTGCTGGCCTTGGCCTTGGCGTGGCATGCTGCTGGCTTTGGCTGGCCTGCCTTGGCCGTGGCATGGCATGCTGCTGGCCTTGGCCTTGGCCTGGCATGCTGCTGGCTTTGGCTGGGCTGCCTTGGCCGTGGCATGGCATGCTGCTGGCCTTGGCCTTGGCGTGGCATGCTGCTGGCTTTGGCTGGCCTGCCTTGGCCGTGGCATGGCATGCTGCTGGCCTTGCCCTTGGCCTGGCATGCTGCTGGCTTTGGCTGGGCTGCCTTGGCCGTGGCATGGCTTGCTGCTGGCCTTGGCCTTGGCGTGGCATGCTGCTGGCTTTGGCTGGCCTGCCTTGGCCGTGGCATGGCATGCTGCTGACCTTGGCCTTGGCCTGGCATGCTGCTGGCTTTGGCTGGGCTGCCTTGGCCGTGGCATGGCATGCTGCTGGCCTAGGCCTTGGCATGGCATGCTACTGGCTTTGGCTGGCCTGCCTTCGCCGTGGCATGGCATGTTGCTGGCCTTGGCCTTGGCATGGCATGCTGCTGGCTTTGGCTGGCCTGCCTTGGCCGTGGCATGGCATGCTGCTGGCCTTGGCCTTGGCATGGCATGCTGCTGGCTTTGGCTGGGCTGCCTTGGCCGTGGCATCGCATGCTGCTGGCCTAGGAATTGGCATGGCATGCTGCTGGCTTTGGCTGGCCTGCCTTGCCCGTGGCTTGGCATGCTGCTGGCGTTGGCCTTGGCATGGCATGCTGCTGGCTTTGGCTGGGCTGCCTTGGCCGGGGCATGGCATGCTGTTGGCCTTGGCCTTGGCATGGCATGCTGCTGGCTTTGGTTGGCCTGCCTTGGCCGTGGCATGGCATGCTGCTGGCCTTGGCCTTGGCATGGCATGCTGCTGGCTTTGGCTGGGCTGCCTCGGCCGTGGCATGGCATGCTGCTGGCCTTGGCCATGGCATGGCATGCTGCTGGCTTGGGCTGGGCTGCCTGGGCCGTGGCATGGCATGCTGCTGGCCTAGGCCTTGGCAGGGCATGCTGCTGGCTTTGGCTGGGCTGCCTCGGCCGTGGCATCGCATGCCTCTGGCCTTGGCCTTGGCATGGCATGCTGCTGGCTTTGGCTGGGCTGCCTTGGCCGTGGCATCGCATGCTGCTGGCCTTGGCCTTGGCATGGCATGTTGCTGGCTTTGGCTTGGCTGCCTTGGCCGTGGCATGGCTGCCCAGGCCAGGCTGCCCAGGCCAGGCTGCCCAGGCCAGGCTGCCTAGGCCGGCTGCATGCCAGGCCGCCCAGGCCGTGCGCATGCCATGCTGTGCTGCACAGGCCGGCTGCATGCCAGGCCGCCCAGGCCGCGCGCATGCCATGCCGTGCTGCCCACGCCGCGGGCATGCCAGGCCGGCTGCATGTCAGGCCGCCCCGGCCGCGCGCATGCCATGCCGTGCTGCCCACGCCGCGGGCGTGCCAGGCGGGCTGCATGCCAGGCCCCCAGGCCGTGCGCATGCCATGCCGTGCTGCCCATGCCGCGCGCATGTCAGGCCGCCCACGCCCGCCCGCATGCCAGGCCGCCAACGCCCGCGCGCATTCCACGCCATGCTGCTCAAGGCCGCGCCCAGGCCGCCCAAGGCCGCGCAAGGCCGTGTAAGGCCGCGGTCCAGGCCGCCCAAGGCCGCGCAAGGCCGCGCCCAGGCCGCCCAAGGCCGCGCCCGAACCGCCCAACGCCGCGCCCAGGCCGCGCCCGAGCCGCCCAAGGCCGCGGTCCAGGCCGCCCAAGGCCGCAGCCGAGCCGCCCAAGGCCGCAGCCCAGGCCGCGGTCGACCCGCAGTGCATGTAACCCAAGGCCGCAGCCCAGGCCGCGCCCAACATGGGGCGTACCTGCCACTGCCTTGCCCTGGGCAAGGGAGGTGCCCCCCCCCCCCCCTTATAATAGCCTGTTAAGCCCTTTTCAATCTGGCAGGAGGAAACATCAAGCATGTTCGAGGAGTCATAATGGGGTTTTTTTAAAAAGTAATGGTTTTTTGCCAAAACTTTCAACATGAAAGTTGTAGGAAATAATTTAATACACCATAAAAAAAATTTAAAAAAATATTTTTGTGCCGGAAATATTTTATTTTAATTTATTTCGATTTTAATACTTAAAAAATAATAAAAATTAATAAAAATGGTCAAAAAATTATGGAAAAATTCCAATAATTAAAGGATGATTCACTAGTAATTATAGAAATTATTAAATTATTTTTTTCATTTTTTTTATTTTATTTTGATTTTTTTTGCCAAATAAGGGCTTTAAAAATTCGAAAAGCTCAAGAAAAATTGCAAAAAAATAGGGAATGACATTTAAAATTGATTGTAGTTCATTTTTAATTGTGTTGCACAGTTTGGGTAAGATTATAAAAGAATTATGTTCAAAAAGATCGATCAAGGCGGTGGCATGCCATGGCCTTGGCCTTGTCCTTTGCCCGCGGCCTTGGCCTTGGCCTTGGCCATGCCTTGCACAGGGACTTGGCCTTGCCCACTGCCTTGGCCTTGGTCTTGGCCTTGGCCATGGCATGGCATGCTCGCCGAGGCCGTGGCATGCCTTGCTGCTAGCCAAGGCCGTGGCGTGGCATGCTCGCCCAGCCCGTGGCATGCCATGCTCGCCCAGCCCGTGGCACACCATGTTGGCCCAAGGCATTGGCATGGCATGCCGGCCAAGGCATGCTGGCCAACGCTGCACAAGGCGGTGCCATGGCATGGCATGCTGACCAAGACCGTGGCATGGCATGCTGGGCAAGGCCGTGGCATGGCATGCTGGGCGAGGCCGTGGCATGGCATGCTGGCCGAGGCCGTGGCTTGCCATGCCGCCACGGCCGTGGCATGCCGGGCAACGGACCGGCATGGCCCTGCCCGTGGCACGCCATGTTGGCCCAAGGCATTGGCACGGCATACCGGCCAAGGTATGCTGGCCAACGCTGCGGCACGGCGTGCTGGACAAGGCGGTGCCATGGCATGGCATGCTGACCAAGACAGTGCCATGGCATGCTGGCCGAGGCCGTGGCATGGCATGCTGGCCGAGGCCGTGGCTTGCCATGCCGCCACGGCCGTGGCATGCTGGGCAACAGATCGGCATGGCATGCTGGCCGTAGCGGTGGCACGACATGCTGGCCAAGGCAGTGGCATGGCATGTTGGCCAAGGCTAAGGCATGGCACGCTGGCCAAGGCAGTCGCAAGGCATGCGGGCCGAGGCCGTGGCACGGCATGTTGGGCAACGACTTGGCAAGGCATGCGGGCCGAGCCCGTGGCATGGCACGCGGGCCGAGCCCGTGGCATGGCACGCCGGCCGAGCCCGTGGCATGGCATGGCATGCGGGCCGAGGCCGTGGCATGGCATTCCTTCCTTGGCATGCGGGGCAACGCTGTGGCATGGCATGCGGGCCGAGGCCGTGGCAAGGCATGTTGGCCAAGGCCATGGCGTGGCCCGCTGGGCAACGCGGTGGCGTGGCATGCTGGGCAACGCCGTGGCAAGGCATGCGGGCCGAGGCCTTGGCATGGCATGCGGGCCGAGGCCGTGGCATGGCATGCGGGCCGAGGCCGTGGCATGGCATGTTGGGCGACGCCGTAGCAAGACCTGCGGGCCGAGGCCGTGGCATGGCATGTTGGGCGACCCCGTAGCAAGGCATGCGGACCGAGGCCGTGGCATGTCATGTTGGGCCGAGGCCGTGGCATGGCATGTTGGGCGACGCCGTAGCAAGGCCTGCGGGGCGAGGCCGTGGCATGGCATCTTGTGCGACGCCGTAGCAAGGCATGCGGGCCGAGGCCGTGGCATGTCATGTTGGGCAACGTCGTAGCAAGGCATGCGGGCCGGGGCCGTGGCATGGCATGTTGGGCAACGTCGTAGCAAGGCATGTGGGCCGAGGCCGTGGCATGGCATGCGGGCCGAGGCCGCGGCATGGCTTGTTGGGCGACGCCGTCGCAAGGCATGCGGGCCGAGGCCGTGGCATGGCATGTTTGGCAACGCCGTAGCAAGGCATGCGGGCCGAGGCCGTGGCATGGCATGCGGGCCATGGCCGTGGCATGGCATACGGGCCGAGGCCGTGGCATGGCATGTTGGGCGACGCTGTAGCAAGGCATGCGGGCCGAGGCCGTGGCACGACGTGTTGGCCAAGGCTTAGGCATGGCACGCGGGGTAACGCGGTGGCGTGGCATGCTGGGGAACGCGGTGGCAAGGCATGCGGGCCGGGGCCGTGGCATGCCATGTTGGGCAACGTCGTAGCAAGGCATGCGGGCCGAGGCCGTGGCATGGCATGCGGGCCGAGGCCGTGGCATGGCATGTTGGGCGACGCCGTAGCAAGGCATGCGGTCCGAGGCCGTGGCATGTCATGCGGGCCGAGGCCGTGGCATGGCATGCGGGCCGAGGCCGTGGCATGGCATGTTGGGCGACGCCGTAGCAAGGCATGCGGGCCGAGGCCGTGGCATGTCATGCGAGCCGAGGCCGTGGCATGGCATGCGGGCCGAGGCCGTGGCATGGCATGCGGGCCGAGGCCGTGGCATGGCATGCGGGCCGAGGCCGTGGCAAGGCATGCGGGCCGAGGCCGTGGCATGTCATGCGAGCCGAGGCCGTGGCATGGCATGCGGGCCGAGGCCGTGGCATGGCAATTTGGGTGACGTCGTGGCAAGGCATGCGGGCCGAGGCCGTGGCATGGCATGCGGGCCGAGGACGTGGCATGGCATGTTGGGCGACGCCGTAGCAAGGCATGCGGGCCAAGGCCTTGGCATGGCAACGTTTGGCAACGCTGTGGCAAGACATGCAGGCCGTGGCATAGTATGGCATGCGGGCCGAGGCCGTGGCACGACATGTTGGCCAAGGCTAAGGCATGGCACGCCGGGCAATGCGGTGGCATGGCATGCTGGGCAACGCGGTGGCATGGCATGCTGGGCAACGCGGTGGCAAGGCATGCGGGCCGGGGCCGTGGCATGGCATGTTGGGCAACGTCGTAGCAAGGCAGGCGGGCCGAGGCCGTGGCATGGCATGCGGGCCGAGGCCGTGGCATGGCATGTTGGGCGAAGCCGTAGCAAGGCATGCGGTCCGAGGCCGTGGCATGTCATACGGGCCGAGGCCGTGGCATGGCATGCGGGCCGAGGCCGTGGCATGGCATGGAATGCTCGTCGTAGCAAGGCATGCGGGCCGAGGCCGTGGCATGTCATGCGGGTCGAGGCCGTGGCATGGCATGCGGGCCGAGGCCGTGGCATGGCATGTTGGGCGGCGCCGTGGCAAGGCATGCGGGCCGAGGCCGTGGCATGGCATGTTTGGCAACGCCGTGGCAAGACATGTGGGCCGTGGCATGGCATGGCATACGGGCCGAGGCCGTGGCACGACATGTTGGCCAAGGCTAACGCATGGCACGCCGGCAACACGGTGGCATCGCATGCTGGGCAACGCGGTGGCAAGGCATGCGGGCCGGGGCCGTGGCATGGCATGTTGGGCAACGTCGTAGCAAGGCATGCGGGCCGAGGCCGTGGCGTGGCATGTTGGGCGACGCCGTAGCAAGGCCTGCGGGCCGAGGCCGTGGCATGGCATCTTGGGCGACGCCGTAGCAAGGCATGCGGACCGAGGCCGTGGCATGTCATGTTGGGCCGAAGCCGTGGCATGGCATGTTGGGCGACGCCGTAGCAAGGCCAGCGGGCCGAGGCCGTGGCATGGCATCTTGGGCGACGCCGTAGCAAGGCATGCGGGCCGAGGCCGTGGCATGTCATGTTGGGCAACGTCGTAGTAAGGCATGCGGGCCGGGGCCGTGGCATGGCATGTTGGGCAACGTCGTAGCAAGGCATGCGGGCCGAGGCCCTGGCATGGCATGCGGGCCGAGACCGCGGCATGGCATGTTGGGCGACGCCGTCGCAAGGCATGCGGGCCGAGGCCGTGGCATGGCATGTTTGGCAACGCCGTAGCAAGGCATGCGGGCCGAGGCCGTGGCATGGCATGTTGGGCGACGCCGTAGCAAGGCATGCGGGCCGAGGCCGTGGCACGACGTGTTGGCCAAGGCTTAGGCATGGCACGCGGGGCAACGCGGTGGCAAGGCATGCTGGGCAACGCGGTGGCAAGGCATGCGGGCCGGGGCCGTGGCATGCCATGTTGGGCAACGTCGTAGCAAGGCATGCGGGCCGAGGCCGTGGCATGGCATGCGGGCCGAGGCCGTGGCATGGCATGCGGGCCGAGGCCGTGGCATGGCATGTTGGGCGACGCCGTAGCAAGGCATGCGGTTCGAGGACGTGGCATGTCATGCGGGCCGAGGCCGTGGCATGGCATGCGGGCCGAGGCCGTGGCATGGCATGTTGGGCGACGCCGTAGCAAGGCATGCGGGCCGAGGCCGTGGCATGTCATGCGAGCCGAGGCCGTGGCATGGCATGCGGGCCGAGGCCGTGGCATGGCATGCGGGCCGAGGCCGTGGCATGGCATGTTGGGCGACGCCGTAGCAAGGCATGGAGGCCGAGGCCTTGGTATGACATGTTTGGCAACGCCGTGGCAAGACATGCGGGCCGTGGCATGGCATGCTGGGAGACGCTGTAGCAAGGCATGCGGGCCGAGGCCGTGGCATGTCATGCGAGCCGAGGCCGTGGCATGGCATGCGGGCCGAGGTCGTGGCATGGCAAGTTGGGGGACGTCGTGGCAAGGCATGCGGGCCGAGGCCGTGGCATGGCATGCGGGCCGAGGCCGTGGCATGGCATGTTGGGCGACGCCGTAGCAAGGCATGCGGGCCGAGGCCGTGGCATGGCTTGTTTGGCAACGCCGTGGCAAGACATGCGGGCCGTGGCATGGCGTGGTATGCGGGCCGAGGCCGTGGCACGACATGTTTGCCAAGGCTAAGGCATGGCACGCCTGGCAACGCGGTGGCAGGGCATGCTGGGCAACGCGGTGGCAAGGCATACGGGCCGGGGCCGTGGCATGGCATGTTAGGCAACGTCGTAGCAAGGCATGCGGGCCGAGCCGTGGCATGGCATGCGGCCCGAGGCCGTGGCAGGGCATGTTGGGCGACGCCGTAGCAAGGCATGCGGTCCGAGGCCGTGGCATGTCATGCGGGCCGAGGCCGTGCCGTGGCATGCGGGCCGAGGTCGTGCCATGGCATGTTGGGCGACGCCGTAGCAAGGCATGCGGGGCCGTGGCATGTCATGCGAGCCGAGGTCGTGGCATGGCATGCGGGCCGAGGCCGTGGCATGGCATGTTGGGCGACGCCGTAGCAAGGCATGCGGGCCGAGGCCGTGGCATGTCATGCGAGCCGAGGCCGTGGCATGGCATGCGGGCCGAGGTCGTGGCATGGCAAGTTGGGCGACGTCGTGGCAAGGCATGCGGGCCGAGGCCGTGGCATGGCATGTTGGGCGACGCCGTAGCAAGGCATGCGGGCCGAGGCCGTGGCATGGCATGTTTGGCAACGCCGTGGCAAAACATGCGGGCCGTGGCATGGCATGGCATGGCATGCGGGCCGAGGCCGTGGCACGACATGTTCGCCAAGGCTAAGGCATGGCACGCCTGGCAACGCGGTGGCGTGGCATGCTGGGCAACGCGGTGGCAAGGCATGCGGGCCGGGGCCGTGGCATGGCATGTTGGGCAACGTCGTAGCAAGGCATGCGGGCCGAGGCCGTAGCATGGCATGCGGGCCGAGGCCGTGGCATGGCATGTTGGGCGACGCCGTAGCAAGGCATGCGGTCCGAGGCCGTGGCATGTCATGCGGGCCGAGGCCGTGCCATGGCATGTTGGGCGACGCCGTAGCAAGGCATGCGGGCCGAGGCCGTGGCATGTCATGCGAGCCTAGGCCGTGGCATGGCATGCGGGCCGAGGCCGTGGCATGGCAAGTTGGGCGACGTCGTGGCAAGGCATGCGGGCCGAGGCCGTGGCATGTCATGCGGGTCGAGGCCGTGGCATGGCATGCGGGCCGAGGCCGTGGCATGGCATGTTGGGCGACGCCGTGGCAAGGCATGCGGGCCGAGGCCGTGGCATGGCATGTTTGGCAACGCCGTGGCAAGCCATGCGGGCCGTGGCATGGCATGGCATACGGGCCGAGGCCGTGGCACGACATGTTGGCCAAGGCTAAGGCATGGCACGCCGGGCAACGCGGTGGCATGGCATGCTGGGCAACGTGGTGGCAAGGCATGCGGGCCGGGGCCGTGGCATGGCATGTTGGGCAACGTCGTAGCAAGGCATGCGGGCCGAGGCCGTGGCATGGCATGTTTGGCGACGCCGTAGCAAGGCATGCGGTCCGAGGCCGTGGCATGTCATGCGGGCCGAGACCGTGGCATGGCATGTTTCGCAACGCCGTGGCAAGACATGCGGGCCGTGGCATGGCATGGCATGCGGGCCGAGGCCGTGGCACGACATGTTGGCCAAGGCTAAGGCATGGCACGCCGGGCAACGCGGTGGCATGGCATGCTGGGCAACGCGGTGGCAAGGCATGCGGGCCGGGGCCGTGGCATGGCTTGTTGGGCAACGTCGTAGCAACGCATGCGGGCCGAGGCCGTGGCATGGCATGTTGGGCGACGCCGTCGCAAGGCATGCGGTCCGAGGCCGTGGCATGTCATGCGGGCCGAGGACGTGGCATGGCATGTTGGGCGACGCCATAGCAAGGCATGCGGGCCGAGGCCGTGGCATGTCATGCGAGCCGAGGCCGTCGCATGGCATGCGGGCCGAGGCCGTGGCATGGCAAGTTGGGCGACGTCGTGGCAAGGCATGCGGGCCGTGGCCGTGGCATGTCATGCTGGCCGAGGCCGTGGCAAGGCATGCGGGCCGAGGCCGTGGCATGGCATGTTGGGCGACGCCGTAGCAAGGCATGCGGGCCGAGGCCGTGGCATGTCATGCGGGCCGTGGCAGTGGCATGGCATCGGGCCGAGGCCGTGTCATGGCATGTTTGGCAACGCCGTGGCACGACATGCGGGCCGTGGCTCGACATGTTGGCCAAGGCCAAGGCATGGCACGCCGGGCAACGCGGTGGCGTGGCATGCTGGGCAACGCGGTGGCAAGGCATGCAGGCCGAGGCCGTGGCATGGCATGTTGGGCAACGCCGTAGCAAGGCTTGCGGGCCGAGGCCGTGGCATGGCATGCGGGCCGTGGCCGTGGCATGGCATGTTGGGTGACGCCGTGGCATGGCATGCGGGCCGAGGCCTCGGCATGGCATGTTTGGCAACGCCGTGGCAAGACACGCGGGCCGTGGCATGGCATGGCATGCGGGCCGAGGCCGTGGCGTGGCATGTTGGGCAACGCCGTTGCAAGGCATACGGGCCGAGGCCGTGGCATGGCATGCGGGCCGAGGCCGTGGCATGGCATGCGGGCCGAGGCCGTGGCAAGGCATGTT
Organism: Camellia sinensis; assembly: GCF_055761805.1. NCBI lineage: Eukaryota > Viridiplantae > Streptophyta > Magnoliopsida > Ericales > Theaceae > Camellia > Camellia sinensis. The sequence continues at coordinate 149,158,464 of NC_138973.1, forward strand.
GGCCAAGGCCATGGCATGGCCCGCTGGGCAACGCGGTGGCGTGGCATGCTGGGCAACGCCGTCGCAAGGCATGCGGGCCGAGGCCGTGGCATGGCATGCGGGCCGAGGCCGTGGCATGGCATGTTGGGCGACGCCGTAGCAAGGCATGCG
>NC_138973.1:149166113-149178613 GCF_055761805.1 Camellia sinensis
GCACCAGTGGAGTTCGCTGCACAGGCAGGGATCCATCCAACTCGCACAAACCAAACACAACTCACGCGCCACGACGTACACTACGCACCAGCCGCCCGAAACGAATCGCACCCCGAAGGACTAAGAAGCCTGACGAACGTGGGAAAACATTTAGAGAAGCCGAGCAAGCACCGGTTAGCACGACTGCAAATAACAAAAGGCAAAAGGCAACTTCCGGGGGACATAACTTTCACGACAACCTTCCACTGGGAAACCGCAGGCAACTCGCTCGTAAGTCAAAGCCATCCAAATGGCAATTAACCGAGGGACACGCTTTTCGCAAGGCACCTTCCACTAGGGAAGCGCAGTCAACTCGAAGGCGAGTCGAAGACAACCTTAAGGCATTTACCCGAGGGACATGGAGGAATGCACCAGTGGAGTTCGCTGCACAGACAGGGATCCGTCCAACTCGCACAAACCGAACACAACTCACGCGCCACGACGTACACTATGCACCAGCCCCCCAAAACGAATCGCCCCCCAAAGGACTAAGAAGCCCGACGAACACACGAAAACATTTAGAGAAGCCGAGCAAGCACCGGTTAGCGCGAATGCAAATAACAAACGCAACAGGAAACTTCCGAGGGACATACTTCTCGCAACAAGCTTCCACAAGGAAAGCACAGGCAACTCGTTCGCACGCCAAAGCCAACCAAATGGCAATTTAACCGAGGGACATGCATTTCGCAAGGCAACTTGTACAATTACCAGAGGGACATGGCATGCTTGCCAAGGCCGTGGCTTGGCATGCTTGCCAAGGCCGTGGCATGACATGCTGCTGGCCGAGGCCGGGGCAAGGCATGCTGATGGCCGAGGCCGTGGCAAGGCATGCTGATGGCCGAGGCCGTGGCAAGGCATGCTGCTGGCCAAGGCGTTGGCATGGCATGCTGCTGCTGACCAAGGCTTGGGCTTGCCATGCTGCCGGCCAAGGCCGGGGCAGGGCATGCTGCTGGCCAAGGCTTCGGCATGCCATGTTACTGGCCAAGGCCGTGGCATGGCATGCTGCTGGCCAAGGCCGTGGCATTACATGCTGGCCAAGGCCGGGCCATGGCAAGCTGCTGGCCAAGGTCGTGGCATGGCACGCTGCTGGCCAAGGCCGGGGCATGGCACGCTGCTGGCCAAGGCCGTGGCATGGCACGCTGCTGGCCATGGCCGTGGCATGACAAGCTTGCCAAGGCCGGGGCATGGCATGCTGCTGGCCAAGGCTTTGGCATGCCATGTTGCTGGCCAAGGCCGTGGCATGACATGCTGGCCAAGGCCGTGGCATGACATGCTGGCCAAGGCCATGGCATGCTGCTGGCCAAGGCCGGGGCATGGCATGCTGCTGGCCAAGGCCAACGTGCCACCGCCACCACCGTGGGCCGCCACTTGACGCATCCTGTGCTTGGCTATGTAGTTTCGATGCCACAAGCCAAGCGATGGCATGTGCCAAGCGCCCGCCTAGGCATAGGCGTGGCCTGTGGCCTGGCCATGCTGGCCAGCCTTAAGGGAGGTGCCCCCCCCCCCCCTTATAATAGCCTGTTAAGCCCTTTTCAATCTGGCAGGAGGAAACATCAACCATGTTCGAGGAGTCATAATGGGGTTTTTTTAAAAAGTAATGGTTTTTTTGCCAAAACTTTCAACATGAAAGTTGTATGAAATAATTTAATACACCATAAAAAAAAATTATAAAAAAATTTTTGGCCCCCGGAATATTTTATTTTAATTTATTTCAATTTTAATACTTAAAAAATAATAAAAATTACTAAAAATACTCAAAAAATTCTAGAAAAATTCCAACAATTATAAGATGAGGCACTAGTAATTATAGTAATTTTTTAAATTATTTTTTTATTTTTTATTTATTTTATTATAATTTTTATGAGTAAATAAATAATTAAAAAGCCCGACGAACGTGCAAAAACTCTTAGAGAAACCGAGCAAGCATCGGATAGCTCGAATGCAAATAACAAACGCAACAGGCAACTTCCGAGGGACATACTTTTCCCAACAAGCTTCCACTGGGGAAAGCACTAGCAACGTGTTCGCAAGTCAAAGGCAACCAAACGGCTATTACCCGAGGAACATGCATTTCGCAGGGCAACATATACGTAAGTCAAAGCCAAACCAAATGGCAATTACACGAGGGACAGGATTGCTTGCCAAGGGCGTGGCATGCGATGTTCTAGCCCAAGGCCAAGGCACGCCACGCTGCGGGACAAGGCCGTGGCAAGACATGCGGCTGGCCTTGGCCTTGGCGTGGCATGCCGCTGGCTTTGGCTGGGCTGCGTTGGCCTTGGCATGGAATGTTGTGCTAGCTTCGGATGGGCTGCCTTGGCCTTGGCATGGCATGCTGCTGGCCTTGGCCTTGGCATCGCATGCTGCTGGCTGTGGCTGGGCTGCCTTGGCCGTGGCATGGCATGCTGCTGGCCTTGGCCTTGGCATGGCATGCTGCTGGCTTTGCCTGGCCTGCCGTGGCCGTGGCATGGCATGCTGCTGGCCTTGGCCTTGGCATGGCATGCTGCTGGCCTTGGCCTTGGCATGGCATGTTGCTGGCTTTGGCTGGGCTGCCCTGGCCGTGGCATGGCATGCGGCTGGCCTTGGCCTTCGCATGGCACGCCGCTGGCTTTGGCTGGGCTGCCTTCCCCGTGCCATGCCACGCTGCTGGCCTTGGCCTTGGCATGGCATGCTGCTGGCTTTGGCTGGGCTGCCTTGGCCGTGGCATGGCATGCTGCTGGCCTTGGCCTTGGCATGGCATGTTGCTGGCTTTGGCTGGGCTGCCTTGGCCGTGGCATCGCATGCTGCTGGCCTTGGCCTTGGCATGGCATGCTGCTCGCTTTGGCTGGGCTGCCTTGGCCGTGGCATGGCATGCTGCTGGCCTTGGCCTTGGCATGGCATGATGCTGGCTTTGGCTGGGCTGCCTTGGCCGTGGCATCGCATGCTGCTGGCCGTGGCCTTGGCATGGCATGCTGCTGGCTTTGGCTGGGCTGCCTTGGTCGTGGCATGGCATGCGGCTGGCCTTGGCCATGGGATGGCATGGCAAGCTGCTGGCTTCGGCTGGGCTGCCTTGGCCGTGGCATGGCATGCTGCTGGCCTAGGCCTTGGCATGGCATGCGGCTGGCTTTGGCTGGGCTGCCTTGGCCGTGGCATCGCATGCTGCTGGCCTAGGCCTTGGCATTACATGCTGCTGGCTTCGGCGGGGCAGCCTTGGTCGTGGCATGGCATGCTGCTGGCCTTGGCCTTGGCATGGCATGCGGCTGGCTTTGGCTGGGCTGCCTTGGCCGTGGCATGGCATGCTGCTGGCCTTGGCTGGGCTGCCTTGGCCTTGGCATGGCATGCTGCTGGCCTTGGCCTTTTCATGGCATGCTGCTGGCTTTGGCTGGGCTGCCTTGGCCGTGGCATGGCATGCTGCTGGCCTTGGCCTTGGCATGGCATGCTGCTGGCTTTGGCTGGGCTGCCTTGGCCGTGGCATGGCATGTTGCTGGCCTTGGCCTTGGCATGGCATGCTGCTGGCTTTGGCTGGGCTGCCTTGGCCGTGGCATCGCATGCTGCTGTCCTAGGCCTGGGCCATAGCATGGCATGGCAAGCTGCTAGCTTCCGCTGGGCTCCCTTGGCCTTGGCATGGCATGCTGCTGGCCTTGGCCTTGGCATGGCATGCTGCTGGCTTTGGCTGGGCTACCTTGGCCGTGGCATGGCATGCTGCTGGCCTTGGCCTTGGCATGGCATGCTGCTGGCTTTGGCTGGGCTGCCTTGGCCGTGGCATCGCATGTTGCTGGCCTAGGCCTTGGCATCGCATGCTGCTGGCTTTGGCTGGGCAGCCTTGGCCGTGGCATGGCATGCTGCTGGCCTTGGCCTTGGCATGGCATGCTGCTGGCTTTGGCTGGGCTGCCTTGGCCGTGGCATGGCTTGCTGCTGGCCTAGGCCTTGGCATGGCATGCTGCTGGCTTTGGCTGGGCTTCCTTGGCCGTGGCATCGCATGCTGCTGGCCTTGGCCTTGGCATGGCATGCTGCTGGCTTTGGCTGGGCTGCCTTGGCCGTGGCATGGCATGCTGCTGGCCTAGGCCTTGGCATGGCATGCTGCTGGCCTAGGCCTTGGCATGGCATGCTGCTGGCTTTGGCTGGGCTGCCTTGGCCGTGGCATCGCATGCTGCTGGCCTTGGCCTTGGCCTGGCATGCTGCTGGCTTTGGCTGGGCTGCCTTGGCCGTGGCATGGCATGCTGCTGGCCTTGGCCATGGCATGGCATGGCAAGCTGCTGGCTTCGGCTGGGCTGCCTTGGCCGTGGCATGGCATGCTGCTGGCCTAGGCCTTGGCATGGCATGGCAAGCTGCTGGCCTTGGCCATGGCATGGCATGGCAAGCTGCTCGCTTCGGTTGGGCTGCCTTGGCCTTGGCATCGCATGCTGCTGGCCTTGGCCTTGGCATCGCATGCTGCTGGCTTTGGCTGGGCTGCCTTGGCCGTGGCATGGCATGCTGCTGGCCTTGGCCTTGGCATGGCATGCTGCTGGCTTTGGCTGGGCTGCCTTGGCCTTGGCATGGCATGCTGCTGGCCTTGGCCTTGGCATGGCATGCTGCTGGCTTTGGCTGGGCTGCCTTGGCCGTGGCATGGCATGCTGCTGGCCTTGGCCTTGTCATGGCATGCTGCTGGCTTTGGCTGGGCTGCCTTGGCCGTGGCATCGCATGCTGCTGGCCTAGGCCTTGGCATGGCATGCTGCTGGCTTTGGCTGGGCAGCCTTGGCCGTGGCATGGCATGCTGCTGGCCTTGGCCTTGGCATGGCATGCTGCTGGCTTTGGCTGGGCTGCCTTGGCCGTGGCATGGCATGCTGCTGGCCTAGGCGTTGGCATGGCATGCTGCGGGCTTTGGCTGGGCTGCCTTGGCCGTGGCATCGCATGCTGCTGGCCTTGGCCTTGGCATGGCAGGCTGCTGGCTTTGGCTGGGCTGCCTTGGTCGTGGCATGGCATGCTGCTGGCCTAGGCCTTGGCATGGCACGCTGCTGGCTTTTGGCTGGGCTGCCTTGGCCGTGGCATCGCATGCTGCTGGCCTTGGCCTTGGCATGGCATGCTGCTGGCTTTGGCTGGGCTGCCTTGGCCGTGGCATGGCATGCTGCTGGCCTTGGCCATGGCATGGCATGGCAACCTGCTGGCTTCGGCTGGGCTGCCTTGGACGTGGCACGGCATGCTGCGGGCCTAGGCCTTGGCATGGCATGCTTCTGGCTTTGGCTAGGCTGCCTTGGCCGTGGCATGGCATGCTGCTGGCCTTGGCCTTGGCATGGCATGCTGCTGGCTTTGGCTGGGCTGCCTTGGACTTGGCATGGCATGCTGCTGGCCTTGGCCTTGGCATGGCATGGCATGCTGCTGGCTTTGGCTGGGCTGCGTTGGCCGTGGCATGGCATGCTGCTGGCTTTGGCCTTGGCATGGCATGCTGCTGGCTTTGGCTGGCTGCCTTCGCCGTGGCATGCCATGCTGCTGGCCATGGCCTTGGGACTGGGCTGCCTTGGCTGCGGTTCTTATCACTAGACGTACGTTGCGTGCGAAGGCGTGCAAAGGCGTGCGCGACTATGCGCGCAACACGCGCACCGTGGTCAAAAGACCACGCGTGCGGTATTCGCACAGGCCACGCTGCCCACGCTGCGGGCATGCCAGGCTAGGCTGCCCTGGCCGGCTGCATGCCAGGCTGCCCAGGCCGTGCGCATGCCATGCCGTGCTGCCCAGGCCGGCTGCATGCCAGGCCGCCCAGGCCGTGCGTATGCCATGCCGTGCTGCCCAGGCCGGCTGCATGCCAGGCCGCCCAGGCCGCGCGCATGCCATGCCGTGCTGCCCACGCCGCGGGCGTGCCAGGCCGGCTGCTTGCCAGGCCGCCCAGGCCGTGCGCATGCCATGCCGTGCTGCCCATGCCGAGCGCATGCCTGGCCGCCCACGGCCGCGCGTATGCCAGGCGGCCCACGCCCGCGCGCATGCCTAACCGCCCACGCCCGCGCGCATGCCAGGCCGCCCATGCCCGCGCGCATGCCAGGCCGCCCACGCCCGCGCGCATGCCTAACCGCCCACGCCCGCGCACATGCCTGGCCGCCCACGCCCGCGTGCATGCCAGGCCGCCCACGCCCGCGCGCATGCCTGGCCGCCCACGCCCGCGCGCATGCCTGGCCGCCCAGGCCCGCGCGCATGCCAGGCCGCCCACGCCCGCGCGCATGCCACGCCATGCTGCTCATGGCCGCGCCCAAGGCCGCGGTCCAGGCCGCCCAAGGCCGCGCCCAGGCCGCCCAAGGCCGCGCAAGGCTGCGGTCCAGGCCGCCCAAGGCCGCGCCCAAGCCGCCCAAGGCCGCGCAAGGCCGCGCCCAAGCCGCCCAAGGCCGCGCAAGGCCGCGCCAAGGCCGCCCAAGGCCGCGCCCGAGCCGCCCTACCCCAAGGCCGCCCATGGCCGCGGTCCAGGCCGCCCAAGGCCGCGGCCGAGCCGCCCAAGGCCACAGCCCAGGCCGCGGTCGACCCGCAGTGCATGTAACCCAAGGCCGCAGCCCAGGCCGCGCCCAACATGGGGCGTACCTGCCACTGCCTTGCCCTGGGCAAGGGAGGTGCCCCCCCCTTATAATAGCCTGTTAAGCCCTTTTCAATCTGGCAGGAGGAAACATCAAGCATGTTCGAGGAGTCATAATGGGGTTTTTTTAAAAAGTAATGGTTTTTTGCCAAAACTTTCAACATGAAAGTTGTAGGAAATAATTTAATACACCATAAAAAAAATTTAAAAAATTATTTTTTTTCCCGGAAATATTTTATTTTAATTTATTTCGATTTTAATACTTAAAAAATAATAAAAATTAGTAAAAATTGTCAAAAAATTATGGAAAAATTCCAATAATTAAAGGATGATTCACTAGTAATTATAGAAATTATTAAATTATTTTTTTCGTTTTTTTTATTTTATTTTGATTTTTTTTGCCAAATAAGGGCTTTAAAAATTCGAAAAGCTCAAGAAAAATTGCAAAAAAATAGGGAATGACATTTAAAATTGATTGTAGTGCATTTTTAATTGTGTTTCACGGTTTGGGTAAGATTATAAAAGAATCATGTTCAAAAAGATCGATCAAGGCGGTGACGTGTGGCATGCCATGGCCTTGGCCTTGGCCTTTGCCCGCGGCCTTGGCCTTGGCCTTGGCCATGCCTTGCACAGGGACTTGGCCTTGCCCACTGCCTTGGCCTTGGCCTTGGCCATGGCATGGCATGCTCGCCGAGGCCGTGGCATGCCTTGTTGCTAGCCAAGGCCGTGGCGTGGCATGCTCGCCCAGCCCGTGGCATGCCATGCTCGCCCAGCCCGGGGCACGCCATGTTGGCCCAAGGCATTGGCATGGCATGCCGGCCAAGGCATGCTGGCCAACGCTGCACAAGGTGGTGCCATGGCATGGCATGCTGACCAAGACCGTGCCATGGCATTCTGGGCGAGGCCGTGGCATGGCATGCTGGCCGAGGCCGTGGCTTGCCATGCCGCCACGGCCGTGGCATGCCGGGCAACGGACCGGCATGGCCCAGCCCGTGGCACGCCATGTTGGCCCAAGGCATTGGCATGGCATGCCGGCCAAGGCATGGTGGCCAACGCTGCGGCACGGCGTGCTGGACAAGGCGGTGCCATGGCATGGCATGCTGACCAAGACAGTGGCATGGCATGCTGGCCGAGGCCGTGGCATGGCATGCTGGCCGAGGCCGTGGCTTGCCATGCCGCCACGGCCGTGGCATGCTGGGCAACGGACCGGCATGGCATGCTGGCCGTAGCGGTGGCACGACATGCTGGCCAAGGCAGTGGCATGGCATGCTGGCCAAGGCTAAGGCATGGCACGCTGTGGCATGGCACGCTGGCCAAGGCAGTCGCAAGGCATGCGGGCCGAGGCCGTGGCATGGCATGCGGGCCGAGGCCGTGGCATGGCATGTTGGGCAACGACTTGGCAAGGCATGCGGGCCGAGCCCGTGGCATGGCACGCCGGCCGAGCCCGTGGCATGGCATGCGAACCGAGGCCGTGGCATGGCATGGCATGCGGGCCGAGGCCGTGGCATGGCATTCCTTCCTTGGCATGCGGGGCAACGCTGTGGCATGGCATGCGGGCCGAGGCCGTGGCAAGCCATGTTGGCCAAGGCCATGGCATGGCCCGCTGGGCAACGCGGTGGCGTGGCATGCTGGGCAACGCCGTGGCAAGGCATGCGGGCCGAGGCCTTGGCATGGCATGCGGGCCGAGGCCGTGGCATGGCATGTGGGCCGAGGGCGTGGCATAGCATGCGGGCCGAGGCCGTGGCATGGCATGTTGGGCGACGCCGTAGCAAGGCCTGCGGGCCGAGGCCGTGGCATGGCATGTTGGGCGACGCCGTAGCAAGGCATGCGGGCTGAGGCCGTGGCATGTCATGTTGGGCCGAGGCCGTGGCATGGCATGTTGGGCGACGCCGTAGCAAGGCCTGCGGGCCGAGGCCGTGGCATGGCATGTTGGGCGACGCCGTAGCAAGGCATGCGGGCCGAGGCCGTGGCATGTCATGTTGGGCCACGTCGTAGCAAGGCATGCGGGCCGGGGCCGTGGCATGGCATGTTGGGCGACGTCGTGGCAAGGCATGCGGGCCGAGGCCGTGGCATGGCATGTTTGGCAACGCCGTGGCAAGACATGCGGGCCGTGGCATGGCATGGCATGCGGGCCGAGGCCGTGGCACGACATGTTGGCCAAGGCTAAGGCATGGCACGCCGGGCAACGCGGTGGCATGGCATGCTAGGCAACGCGGTGGCAAGGCATGCGGGCCGGGGCCGTGGCATGGCATGTTGGGCAACGTCGTAGCAAGGCATGTGGGCCGAGGCTGTGGCATGGCATGTTGGGCGACGCCGTCGCAAGGCATGCGGTCCGAGGCCGTGGCATGTCATGCGGGCCGAGGCCATGGCATGGCATGTTTGGCAACGCCGTGGCAAGACATGCGGGCCGTGGCATGGCATGGCATGCGGGCCGAGGCCGTGGCACGACATGTTGGCCAAGGCTAAGGCATGGCACGTCGGGCAACACGGTGGCATGGCATGCTGGGCAACGCGGTGGCAAGGCATGCGGGCCGGGGACGTGGCATGGCATGCTGGGCAACGTCGTAGCAAGGCATGCGGGCCGAGGCCGTGGCATGGCATGCGGGCCGAGGCCGTGGCATGGCATGTTGGGCGACGCCGTAGCAAGGCATGCGGTCCGAGGCCGTGGCATGGCATGCGGGCCGAGGCCGTGGCATGGCATGCGGGCCGAGGCCGTGGCATGTCATGCGAGCTGACGCCGTGGCATGGCATGCGGGCCGAGGCCGTGGCATGGCAAGTTGGACGACGTCGTGGCAAGGCATGCGGGCCGAGGCCGTGGCATGTCAAGCGGGCCGAGGCTGTGGCATGGCATGCGGGCCGAGGCCGTGGCATGGCATGTTGGGCGACGCCGTAGCAAGGCATGCGAGCCGAGGATGTGGCATTTCATGCGAGCCGAAGCCGTGGCATGGCATGCGGGCCGAGGCCGTGGCATGGCAAGTTGGGCGACGTCGTGGCATGGCATGCGGGCCGAGGATGTGGCATGTCATGCGGTCCGAGGCCGTGGCATGTCATGCGGGCCGAGGCCGCGGCATGGCATGTTTGGCAATGCCGTGGCAAGACATGCGGGCCGTGGCATGGCATGGCATGCGGGCCGAGGCCGTGGCACGACATGTTGGCCAAGGCTAAGGCATGGCACGCCGGGCAACACGGTGGCATGGCATGCTGGGCAACGCGGTGGCAAGGCATGCGGGCCGGGGCCGTGGCATGGCATGTTGGGCAATGTCGTAGCAAGGCATGCGGGCCGAGGCCGTGGCATGTCATGCGGGCCGAGGCCGTGGCATGGCATGTTGGGTGACCCCGTAGCAAGGCATGCGGTTCGAGGCCGTGGCATGTCATGCGGGCCGAGGCCGTGGCATGGCATTTTGGGCGACGCCGTAGCAAGGCATGCGGGCCGAGGCCGTGGCATGTCATGCGAGCCGACGCCGTGGCATGGCATGCGGGCCGAGGCCGTGGCACGGCAAGTTGGGCGACGTCGTGGCAAGGCATGCGGGCCGAGGCTGTGGCACGTCATGCGGGCCGAGGCCGTGGCATGGCATGCGGGCCGAGGCCGTGGCATGGCATGTTGGGCGACGCCGTAGCAAGGCATGCGGGCCGAGGCCGTGGCATGTCATGCGAGCCGAGGCCGTGGCATGGCATGCGGGCCGAGGCCGTGGCATGGCAAGTTGGGCGACGTCGTGGCAAGGCATGCGGGCCGTGGCCGTGGCATGTCATGCGGGCCGAGGCCGTGGCATGGCATGTTGGGCGACGCCGTAGCTAGGCATGCGGGCCGAGGCCGTGGCATGGCATGCGGGCCGAGGCTGTGCCATGGCCTGTTTGGCAACGCCGTGGCAAGACATGCGGGCCGTGGCATGGCATGGCATGCAGGCCCAGGCCGTGGCTCGACATGTTGGCCAAGGCTAAGGCATGGCACACCGGGCAACACGGTGGCATGGCATGCGGGCCGTGGCCGTGGCATGGCGTGTTGGGCGACGCCGTGGCATGGCGTGTTTGGCAATGCCGTGGCAAGACATGCGGGCCGTCGCATGGCATGGCATGCGGGCCGAGGCCGTGGCATGGCGTGTTGGGCAACGCCGTGGCAAGGCATGCAGGCCGAGGCCGTGGCATGTCATGCGGGCCGAGGCCGTGGCATGGCATGCGGGCCGAGGCCGTGGCATGGCATGTTGGGCGACGCCGTAGCAAGGCATGCGGGCCGAGGCCGTGGCTCGACATGTTGGCCAAGGCTAAGGCATGGCACGCCGGGCAACGCGGTGGCATGGCATGCTGGGCAACGCGGTGGCAAGGCATGCGGGCCGGGGCCGTGGCATGGCATGTTGGGCAACGTCCTAGCAAGGCATGCGGGCCGAGGCCGTGGCATGGCATGCTGGGCGATGCCGTAGCAAGGCATGCGGTCCGAGGCTGCAGCATGTCATGCGGGCCGAGGCCGTGGCGTGGCATGTTTGGCAATGCCGAGGCAAGACATGCGGGCCGTGGCATGGCATGGCATGCGGGCCGAGGCCGTGGCACGACATGTTGGCCAAGGCTAAGGCATGGTACGCCGGGCAACGCGGTGGCATGGCATGCTGGGCAACGCGGTGGCAAGGCATGCGGGCCGGGGCCGTGGCATCGCATATTGGGCAACGTCATAGCAAGGCATGCGGGCCGAGGCCGTGGCATGGCATGTTGGGCGACGCCGTAGCAAGGCATGCGGTCCGAGGCCGTGGCATGTCATGCGGGCCGAGGCCGTGGCATGGCATGTTTGGCAACGCCGTGGCAAGACATGCGGGCCGTGGCATGGCATGGCATGCGGGCCGAGGCCGTGGCACGACATGTTGGCCAAGGCTAAGGCATGGCACGCCGGGCAACGCGGTGGCATGGCATGCTGGGCAACGCGGTGGCAAGGCATGCGGGCCGGGGCCGTGGCATGGCATGCTGGGCAACGTCGTAGCAAGGCATGCGGGCCGTGGCCGTGGCATGGCATGCGGGCCGAGGCCGTGGCATGGCATGTTGGGCGACGCCGTAGCAAGGCATGCGGTCCGAGGCCGTGGCATGGCATGCGGGCCGAGCCCGTGGCACGGCATGCGGGCCGAGGCCGTGGCATGTCATGCGAGCTGACGCCGTGGCATGGCATGCGGGCCGAGGCCGTGGCAGGGCAAGTTGGGCGACGTCGTGGCAAGGCATGCGGTCCGAGGCCGTGGCATGGCATACGGGCCGAGGCCGTGGCATGGCATGCGGGCCGAGGCCGTGGCATGTCATGCGAGCTGACGCCGTGGCATGGCATGCGGGCCGAGGCCGTGGCATGGCAAGTTGGGCGACGCCGTAGCAAGGCATGCGGTCCGAGGCCGTGGCATGTCATGCGGGCCGAGGCCGTGGCATGGCATGTTGGGCGACGCCGTAGCAAGGCATGCGGGCCGAGGCCGTGGCATGTCATGCCAGCCGACGCCGTGGCATGGCATGCGGGCTAAGGCCGTGGCACGGCAAGTTGGGCGACGTCGTGGCAAGGCATGCGGGCCGAGGCTGTGGCACGTCATGCGGGCCGAGGCCGTGGCATGGCATGTTGGGCGACGCCGTAGCAAGGCATGCGGGCCGAGGCCGTGGCATGTCATGCGAGCCGAGGCCGTGGCATGGCATGCGGGCCGAGGCCATGGCATGGCAAGTTGGACGACGTCGTGGCAAGGCATGCGGGCCGAGGTCGTGGCATGTCATGCGGGCTGAGGCCGTGGCATGGCATGTTGGGCGACGCCGTAGCTAGGCATGCGGGCCGAGGCCGTGGCATGTCATACGGGCTGAGGCCGTGGCATGGCATGCGGGCCTAGGCCGTGGCTCGACATGTTGGCCAAGGCTAAGGCATGGCACGCCGGGCAACGCGGTGGCATGGCATGCTGGGCAACGCGGTGGGAAGGCATGCGGGCCGGGGCCGTGGCATGGCATGTTGGGC
>NC_138973.1:149188613-149208613 GCF_055761805.1 Camellia sinensis
CAATCGTCCGCCTAGGCATAGGCGGGGCCTATGGCCTGGCCATGCTGGCCAGCCTTAAGGGAGGTGCCCCCCCCTTATAATAGCCTGTTAAGCCCTTTTCAATCTGGCAGGAGGAAACATCAACCATGTTCGAGGAGTCATAATGGGGTTTTTTTTAAAAAGTAATGGTTTTTTGCCAAAACTTTCAACATGAAAGTTGTATGAAATAATTTAATACACCATAAAAAAAATTATAAAAAAATATTTGGCCACCGGAATATTTTATTTTAATTTATTTCAATTTTAATACTTAAAAAATAATAAAAATTACTAAAAATACTCAAAAAATTCTAGAAAAATTCCAACAATTATAAGATGAGGCACTAGTAATTATAGTAATTTTTTAAATTATTTTTTTATTTTTTATTTATTTTATTATAATTTTTATGAGTAAATAAATAATTAAAAAGCCCGACGAACGTGCAAAAACTCTTAGAGAAACCGAGCAAGCATCGGATAGCTCGAATGCAAATAACAAACGCAACAGGCAACTTCCGAGGGACATACTTTTCCCAACAAGCTTCCACTGGGGAAAGCACTAGCAACGTGTTCGCAAGTCAAAGGCAACCAAACGGCTATTACCCGAGGGACATGCATTTCGCAGGGCAACATATACGTAAGTCAAAGCCAAACCAAATGGCAATTACACGAGGGACAGGATTGCTTGCCAAGGGCGTGGCATGCGATGTTCTAGCCCAAGGCCAAGGCACGCCACGATGCGGGACAAGGCCGTGGCAAGACATGCGGCTGGCCTTGGCCTTGGCATGGCATGCCGCTGGCTTTGGCTGGGCTGCGTTGGCCGTGGCATGGAATGTTGTGCTAGCTTCGGATGGGCTGCCTTGGCCTTGGCATGGCATGCTGCTGGCCTTGGCCTTGGCATGGCATGCCGCTGGCCGTGGCATGGCATGCTGCTGGCCTTGGCCTTGGCATGGCATGCTGCTGGCCTTGGCCTTGGCATGACATGCTGTTGGCTTTGGCTGGGCTGCCCTGGCCGTGGCATGGCATGCGGCTGGCCTTGGCCTTCGCATGGCACGCCGGTGGCTTTGGCTGGGCTGCCTTCCCCGTGCCATGCCATGCTGCTGGCCTTGGCCATGGCATGGCATGCTGCTGGCTTTGGCTGGGCTGCCTTGGCCGTGGCATGGCATGCTGCTGGCCTTGGCCTTGGCATGGCATGCTGCTGGCTTTGGCTGGGCTGCCTTGGCCGTGGCATGGCATGCTGCTGGCCTTGGCCTTGGCATGGCATGCTACTGGCCTTGGCCGTGGCATGGCATGCTGCTGGCTTTGGCTGGGCTGCCTTGGCCGTGGCATGGCATACTGCTGGCCTTGGCCTTGGCATGGCATGCTGCTGGCTTCAGCTAGGCTGCCTTGGCTGGGGCATGGCATGCTGCTGGCCTTGGCCTTGGCATGGCATGCTGCTGGCTTCGGCAGGGCTGCCTTGGCCGTGGCATGGCATGCTGCTGGCCTTGGCCTTGGCATGGCATGCTGCTGGCTTTGGCTGGGCTGCCTTGGCCGTGGCATCGCATGCTGCTGGCCTAGGCCTTGGCATGGCATGCTGCTGGCTTTGGCAGGGCTGCCTTGGCCGTGGCATGGCATGCTGCTGGCCTTGGCCTTGGCATGGCATGCTGCTGGCTTTGGCTGGGCTGCCTTGGCCGTGGCATCGCACGCTGCTGGCCTAGGCCTTGGCATGGCATGCTGCTGGCTTTGGCTGGGCTGCCTTGGCTGTGGCATCTCATGCTGCTGGCCTTGGCCTTGGCATGGCATGCTGCTGGCTTTGGCTGGGCTGCCTTGGCCGTGGCGTGGCATGCTGCTGGCCTTTGCCTTGGCATGGTGTGCTGCTGGCTTTGGCTGGGCTGCCTTGGCCGTGGCATCGCATGCTGCTGGCCTTGGCCTTGGCATGGCATGCTGCTGGCTTTGGCTGGGCTGCCTTGGCCGTGGCATGGCATGCTGCTGGCCTTGGCCGTGGCATCGCATGCTGCTGGCCTTGGCCTTGGCCTGGCATGCTTTTGGCTTTGGCTGGGCTGCCTTGGCCGTGGCATGGCATGCTGCTGGCCTTGGCCTTGGCATGGCATGCTGCTGGCTTTGGCTGGGCTGCCTTGGCCGTGGCATGGCATGCTGCTGGCCTTGGCCTTGGCATGGCATTCTGCTGGCTTTGGCTGGGCTGCCTTGGCCGTGGCATGGCATGCTGCTGGCATTGGCCTTGGCATGGCATGCTGCTGGCTTTGGCTGGGATGCCTTGGCCTTGGCATGGCATGCTGCAGGCCTTGGCCTTGGCATGGCATGCTGCTGGCTTTGGCTGGGCTGCCTTGGCCTTGGCATGGCATGCTGCTGGCCTTGGCCATGGCATGGCATGGCAAGCTGCTGGCTTCGGCTGGGCTGCCTTGGCCTTGGCATGGCATGCTGCTGGCCTTGGCCTTGGCATGGCATGCTGCTGGCTTTGGCTGGGCAGCCTTGGCCGTGGCAGGGCATGCTGCTGGTCTAGGCCTTGGCATGGCATGCAGCTGGCTTTGGCTGGGCTGCCTTGGCCGTGGCATGGCAAGCTGCTGGCCTTGGTCTTGGCATGGCATGCTGCTGGCTTTGGCTGGGCTGCCTTAGCCGTGGGATGGCATGCTGCTGGCCTTGGCCTTGGCAAGGCATGCTGCTGGCTTTGGCTGGGCTGCCTTGGCCGTGGCATGGCATGCTGGCGGCCTTGGCCTTGCCATGGCTTGCTGCTGGCTTTGGCTGGGCTGCCTAGGCCGTGGCAAGGCATGCTGCTGGCCTAGGCCTTGGCATGGCATGCTGCTGGCTTTGGCTGGGCTGCCTTGGCCGTGGCATCGGATGCTGCTGGCCTTGGCCTTGGCGTGGCATGCTGCTGGCTTTGGCTGGGCTGCCTTGGCCGTGGCATCGAATGCTGCTGGCCTTGCCCTTGGCATGGCATGTTGCTGGCTTTGGCTGGGCTGCCTTGGCCGTGGCATGGCATGCTGCTGGCCTAGGCCTTGGCATGGCATGATGCTGGCTTTGGCTGGGCTGCCTTGGCCGTGGCATCGCATGCTTCTGGCCGTGGCCTTGGCATGGCATGCTGCTGGCTTTGGCTGGGCTGCCTTGGCCGTGGCATGGCATGCTGCTGGCCTTTGCCTTGGCATGGTGTGCTGCTGGCTTTGGCTGGGCTGCCTTGGCCGTGGCATCGCATGCTGCTGGCTTTGGCCTTGGCATGGCATGCTGCTGGCCTTGGCCTTGGCATGGCATGCTGCTGGCTTTGGCTGGGCTGCCTTGGCCGTGGCATGGCATGCTGCTGGCCTTGGCCGTGGCATCGCATGCTGCTGGCCTAGGCCTTGGCATGGCATGCTGCTGGCTTTGGCTGGGCTGCCTTGGCCGTGGCATGGCATGCTGCTGGCCTTGGCCTTGGCCTGGCATGCTTCTGGCTTTGGCTGGGCTGCCTTGGCCGTGGCATGGCATGTTGCTGGCCTTGGCCTTGGCACGGCATGCTGCTGGCTTTGGCTGGGCTGCCTTGGCCGTGGCATGGCATGCTGCTGGCCTTGGCCTTGGCATGGCATGCTGCTGGCTTTGGCTGGGATGCCTTGGCCTTGGCATGGCATGCTGCAGGCCTTGGCCTTGGCATGGCATGCTGCTGTCTTTGGCTGGGCTGCCTTGGCCGTGGCATGGCATGCTGCTGGCCTTGGCCATGGCATGGCATGGCAAGCTGCTGGCTTCGGCTGGGCTGCCTTGGCCTTGGCATGGCATGGTGCTGGCCTTGGCCTTGGCATGGCATGCTGCTGGCTTTGGCTGGGCAGCCTTGGCCGTGGCAGGGCATGCTGCTGGTCTAGGCCTTGGCATGGCATGCAGCTGGCTTTGGCTGGGCTGCCTTGGCCGTGGCATGGCAAGCTGCTGGCCTTGGTCTTGGCATGGCATGCTGCTGGCTTTGGCTGGGCTGCCTTCGCCGTGGCATGGCATGCTGCTGGCCTTGGCCTTGGCATGGCATGCTGCTGGCTTTGGCTGGGCTGCCTTGGCCGTGGCATGGCATGCTGGCGGCCTTGGCCTTGCCATGGCTTGCTGCTGGCTTTGGCTGGGCTGCCTTGGCCGTGGCAAGGCATGCTGCTGGCCTAGGCCTTGGCATGGCATGCTGCTGGCTTTGGCTGGGCTGCCTTGGCCGTGGCATCGCATGCTGTTGGCCTTGGCCTTGGCGTGGCATGCTGCTGGCTTTGGCTGGGCTGCCTTGGCGTGGCATCGAATGCTGCTGGCCTTGGCCTTGGCATGGCATGCTGCTGGCTTTGGCTGGGCTGCCTTGGCCGTGGCATGGCATGCTGCTGGCCTAGGCCTTGGCATGGCATGATGCTGGCTTTGGCTGGGCTGCCTTGGCCGTGGCATCGCATGCTTCTGGCCGTGGCCTTGGCATGGCATGCGGCTGGCTTTGGCTGGGCTGCCTTGGTCGTGGCATGGCATGCGGCTGGCCTTGGCCATGGCATGGCATGGAAAGCTGCTGGCTTTGGCTGGGCTGCCTTGGCCGTGGCATGGCATGCTGCTGGCCTAGGCCTTGGCATGGCATGCGGCTGGCTTTGGCTGGGCTGCCTTGGCCGTGGCATCGCATGCTGCTGGCCTGGACCTTGGCATTACATGCTGCTGGCTTTGGCTGGGCAGCCTTGGCCGTGGCATGGCATGCTGCTGGCCTTGGCCTTGGCATGGCATGCGGCTGGCTTTGGCTGGGCTGCCTTGGCCGTGGCATGGCTTGCTGTTGGCATTGGCCTTGGCATGGCATGCTGCTGGCTTTGGCTGGGATGCCTTGGCCTTGGCATGGCATGCTGCAGGCCTTGGCCTTGGCATGGCATGCTGCTGGCTTAGGCTGGGCTGCCTTGGCCGTGGCATGCCATGCTGCTGGCCTTGGCCATGGCATGGCTTGGCAAGCTGCTGGCTTCGGCTGGGCTGCCTTGGCCTTGGCATGGCATGCTGCTGGCCTTGGCCTTGGCATGGCATGCTGCTGGCTTTGGCTGGGCAGCCTTGGCCGTGGCATGGCATGCTGCTGGTCTAAGCCTTGGCATGGCATGCAGCTGGCTTTGGCTGGGCTGCCTTGGCCGTGGCATGGCATGCTGCTGGCCTTGGTCTTGGCATGGCATGCTGCTGGCTTTGGCTGGGCTGCCTTGCCCGTGGCATGGCATGCTGCTGGCCTTGGCCTTGGCATGGCATGCTGCTGGCTTTGGCTGGGCTGCCTTGGCCGTGGCATGGCATGCTGCTGGCTTTGGCTGGGCTGCCTTGGCCGTGGCATCGCATGCTGCTGGCCTTGGTCTTGGCATGGCATGCTGCTGGCTTTGGCTGGGCTGCCTTGGTCGTGGCATGGCATGTGGCTGGCCTTGGCCACGGCATGGCATGCCAAGCTGCTGGCTTCGGCTGGGCTGCCTTGGCCGTGGCATGGCATGCTGCTGGCCTAGGCCTTGGCATGGCATGCGGCTGGCTTTGGCTCGGCTGCCATGGCCGTGGCATCGCATGCTGCTGGCCTAGGCCTTGGCATTACATGCTGCTGGCTTTGGCTGGGCAGCCTTGGCCGTGGCATGGCATGCTGCTGGCCTTGGCCTTGGCATGGCATGCGGCTGGCTTTGGCTGGGCTGCCTTGGCCGTGGCATGGCATGCTGCTGGCATTGGCCGTGGCATGGCATGCTGCTGGCTTTGGCTGGGATGCCTTGGCCTTGGCATGGCATGCTGCAGACCTTGGCCTTGGCATGGCATGCTGCTGGCTTTGGCTGGGCTGCCTTGGCCGTGGCATGGCATGCTGCTGGCCTTGGCCATGGCATGGCATGGCAAGCTGCTGGCTTCGGCTGGGCTGCCTTGGCCTTCGCATGGCATGCTGCTGGCCTTGGCCTTGGCATGGCATGCTGCTGGCTTTGGCTGGGCAGCCTTGGCCGTGGCATGGCATGCTGCTGGTCTAGGCCTTGGCATGGCATGCAGCTGGCTTTGGCTGGGCTGCCTTGGCCGTGGCATGGCATGCTACTGGCCTTGGTCTTGGCATGGCATGCTGCTGGCTTTGGCTGGGCTGCCTTGGCCGTGGCATGGCATGCTGCTGGCCTTGGCCTTGGCATGGCATGCTGCTGGCTTTGGCTGGGCTGCCTTGGCCGTGGCATGGCATGCTGGCGGCCTTGGCCTTGGCATGGCTTGCTGCTCGCTTTGGCTGGGCTGCCTTGGCCGTGGCAAGGCATGCTGCTGGCCCAGGCCTTGGCATGGCATGCTGCTGGCTTTGGCTGGGCTGCCTTGGCCGTGGCATCGCATGCTGCTGGCCTTGGCCTTGGCATGGCATGCTGCTGGCTTTGGCTGGGCTGCCTTGGCCGTGGCATCGAATGCTGCTGGCCTTGGCCTTGGCATGGCATGCTGCTGGCTTTGGCTGGGCTGCCTTGGCCGTGGCATGGCATGCTGCTGGCCTAGGCCTTGGCATGGCATGATGCTGGCTTTGGCTGGGCTGCCTTGGCCGTGGCATCGCATGCTGCTGGCCGTGGCCTTGGCATGGCATGCTGCTGGCTTTGGCTGGGCTGCCTTGGTCGTGGCATGGCATGCGGCTGGCCTTGGCCATGGCATGGCATGGCAAGCTGCTGGCTTCGGCTGGGCTGCCTTGGCCGTGGCATGGCATGCTGCTGGCCTAGGCCTTGCCATGGCATGCGGCTGGCTTAGGCTGGGCTGCCTTGGCCGTGGCATGGCATGCTGCTGGCCTAGGCCTTGGCATTACATGCTGCTGGCTTTGGCTGGGCAGCCTTGGCCGTGGCATGGCATGCTGCTGGCCTTGGCCTTCGCATGGCATGCGGCTTGCTTTGGCTGGGCTGCCTTGGCCTTGGCATGGCATGCTGCTGGCCTTGGCCTTGGCATGGCATGCTGCTGGCTTTGGCTGGGCTGCCTTGGCCTTGGCATGGCATGCTGCTGGCCTTGACCTTTTCATGGCATGCTGCTGGCTTTAGCTGGGCTGCCTTGGCCGTGGCATGGCATGCTGCTGGCCTTGGCCTTGGCATGGCATGCTACTGGCCTTGGCTGGGCTGCCTTGGCCGTGGCATGGCATGTTGCTGGCCTTGTCCTTGGCATGGCATGCTGCTGGCTTTGGCTGGGCTGCCTTGGCCGTGGCATCGCATGCTGCTGGCCTAGGCCTTGGCCATAGCATGGCATGGCAAGCTGCTGGCTTCCGCTGGGCTCCCTTGGCCTTGGCATGGCATGCTGCTGGCCTTGGCCTTGGCATGGCATGCTGCTGGCTTTGGCTGGGCTGCCTTGGCCGTGGCATGGCATGCTGCTGGACTTGGCCGTGGCATGGCATGCTGCTGGCCTTGGCCTTGGCATGGCATGCTGCTGGCTTTGGCTGGGCTGCCTTGGCCGTGGCATGGCATGCTGCTGGCCTTGGCCTTGGCATGGCATGCTGCTGGCTTTGGCTGGGCTGCCTTGGCCGTGGCATCGCATGCTGCTGGCCTAGGCCTTGGCATGGCATGCTGCTGGCTTTGGCTGGGATGCCTTGGCCGTGGCATGGCATGCTGCTGGCCTTGGTCTTGGCATGGCATGCTGCTGGCTTTGGCTGGGCTGCCTTGGCCGTGGCATGGCATGCTGCTGGCCTTGGCCATGGCATGGCATGGCATGCTGCTGGCTTGGGCTGCCTTGGCCTTGGCATGGCTTGCTGCTGGCCTTGGCCTTGGCATGGCATGCTGCTGGCTTTGGCTGGGCTGCCTTGGCCGTGGCATGACAAGCTTGCCAAGGCCGGGGCATGGCATGCTGCTGGCCAAGGCTTTGGCATGCCATGTTGCTGGCCAAGGCCGTGGCATGACATGCTGGCCAAGGCCGTGGCATGACATGCTGGCCAAGGCCATGGCATGCTGCTGGCCAAGGCCGGGGCATGACATGCTGCTGGCCAAGGCCAACGTGCCACCGCCACCACCGTGGGCCGCCACTTGACGCATCCTGTGCTTGGCTATGTAGTTTCGATGCCACAAGCCAAGCGATGGCATGTGCCAAGCGCCCGCCTAGGCATAGGCGTGGCCTGTGGCCTGGCCATGCTGGCCAGCCTTAAGGGAGGTGCCCCCCCCCTTATAATAGCCTGTTAAGCCCTTTTCAATCTGGCAGGAGGAAACATCAACCATGTTCGAGGAGTCATAGTGGGGTTTTTTTAAAAAGTAATGGTTTTTTGCCAAAACTTTCAACATGAAAGTTGTATGAAATAATTTAATACACCATAAAAAAAAATTATAAAAAAATTTTTGGCCCCCGGAATATTTTATTTTAATTTATTTCAATTTTAATACTTAAAAAATAATAAAAATTACTAAAAATACTCAAAAAATTCTAGAAAAATTCCAACAATTATAAGATGAGGCACTAGTAATTATAGTAATTTTTTAAATTATTTTTTTATTTTTTATTTATTTTATTATAATTTTTATGAGTAAATAAATAATTAAAAAGCCCGACGAACGTGCAAAAACTCTTAGAGAAACCGAGCAAGCATCGGATAGCTCGAATGCAAATAACAAACGCAACAGGCAACTTCCGAGGGACATACTTTTCCCAACAAGCTTCCACTGGGGAAAGCACTAGCAACGTGTTCGCAAGTCAAAGGCAACCAAACGGCTATTACCCGAGGAACATGCATTTCGCAGGGCAACATATACGTAAGTCAAAGCCAAACCAAATGGCAATTACACGAGGGACAGGATTGCTTGCCAAGGGCGTGGCATGCGATGTTCTAGCCCAAGGCCAAGGCACGCCACGCTGCGGGACAAGGCCGTGGCAAGACATGCGGCTGGCCTTGGCCTTGGCGTGGCATGCCGCTGGCTTTGGCTGGGCTGCGTTGGCCTTGGCATGGAATGTTGTGCTAGCTTCGGATGGGCTGCCTTGGCCTTGGCATGGCATGCTGCTGGCCTTGGCCTTGGCATGGCATGCTGCTGGCTGTGGCTGGGCTGCCTTGGCCGTGGCATGGCATGCTGCTGGCCTTGGCCTTGGCATGGCATGCTGCTGGCTTTGCCTGGCCTGCCGTGGCCGTGGCATGGCATGCTGCTGGCCTTGGCCTTGGCATGGCATGCTGCTGGCTTTGGCTGGGCTGCCCTGGCCGTGGCATGGCATGCGGCTGGCCTTGGCCTTCGCATGGCACGCCGCTGGCTTTGGCTGGGCTGCCTTCCCCGTGCCATGCCACGCTGCTGGCCTTGGCCTTGGCATGGCATGCTGCTCGCTTTGGCTGGGCTGCCTTGGCCGTGGCATGGCATGCTGCTGGCCTTGGCCTTGGCATGGCATGTTGCTGGCTTTGGCTGGGCTGCCTTGGCCGTGGCATCGCATGCTGCTGGCCTTGGCCTTGGCATGGCATGCTGCTCGCTTTGGCTGGGCTGCCTTGGCCGTGGCATGGCATGCTGCTGGCCTAGGCCTTGGCATGGCATGATGCTGGCTTTGGCTGGGCTGCCTTGGCCGTGGCATCGCATGCTGCTGGCCGTGGCCTTGGCATGGCATGCTGCTGGCTTTGGCTGGGCTGCCTTGGTCGTGGCATGGCATGCGGCTGGCCTTGGCCATGGGATGGCATGGCAAGCTGCTGGCTTCGGCTGGGCTGCCTTGGCCGTGGCATGGCATGCTGCTGGCCTAGGCCTTGGCATGGCATGCGGCTGGCTTTGGCTGGGCTTCCTTGGCCGTGGCATCGCATGCTGCTGGCCTAGGCCTTGGCATTACATGCTGCTGGCTTTGGCGGGGCAGCCTTGGTCGTGGCATGGCATGCTGCTGGCCTTGGCCTTGGCATGGCATGCGGCTGGCTTTGGCTGGGCTGCCTTGGCCGTGGCATGGCATGCTGCTGGCCTTGGCTGGGCTGCCTTGGCCTTGGCATGGCATGCTGCTGGCCTTGGCCTTTTCATGGCATGCTGCTGCGTTTGGCTGGGCTGCCTTGGCCGTGGCATGGCATGCTGCTGGCCTTGGCCTTAGCATGGCATGCTGCTGGCTTTGGCTGGGCTGCCTTGGCCGTGGCATGGCATGTTGCTGGCCTTGGCCTTGGCATGGCATGCTGCTGGCTTTGGCTGGGCTGCCTTGGCCGTGGCATCGCATGCTGCTGTCCTAGGCCTGGGCCATCGCATGGCATGGCAAGCTGCTAGCTTCCGCTGGGCTCCCTTGGCCTTGGCATGGCATGCTGCTGGCCTTGGCCTTGGCATGGCATGCTGCTGGCTTTGGCTGGGCTGCCTTGGCCGTGGCATCGCATGTTGCTGGCCTAGGCCTTGCATGGCATGCTGCTGGCTTTGGTTGGGCAGCCTTGGCCGTGGCATGGCATGCTGCTGGCCTTGGCCTTGGCATGGCATGCTGCTGGCTTTGGCTGGGCTGCCTTGGCCGTGGCATGGCTTGCTGCTGGCCTAGGCCTTGGCATGGCATGCTGCTGGCTTTGGCTGGGCTTCCTTGGCCGTGGCATCGCATGCTGCTGGCCTTGGCCTTGGCATGGCATGCTGCTGGCTTTGGCTGGGCTGCCTTGGCCGTGGCATGGCATGCTGCTGGCCTAGGCCTTGGCATGGCATGCTGCTGGCTTTGGCTGGGCTGCCTTGGCCGTGGCATCGCATGCTGCTAGCCTTGGCCTTGGCCTGGCATGCTGCTGGCTTTGGCTGGGCTGCCTTGGCCGTGGCATGGCATGCTGCTGGCCTTGGCCATGGCATGGCATGGCAAGCTGCTGGCTTCGGCTGGGCTGCCTTGGCCGTGGCATGGCATGCTGCTGGCCTAGGCCTTGGCATGGCATGGCAAGCTGCTGGCCTTGGCTATGGCATGGCATGGCAAGCTGCTCGCTTCGGTTGGGCTGCCTTGGCCTTGGCATGGCATGCTGCTGGCCTTGGCCTTGGCATCGCATGCTGCTGGCTTTGGCTGGGCTGCCTTGGCCGTGGCATGGCATGCTGCTGGCCTTGGCCTTGGCATGGCATGCTGCTGGCTTTGGCTGGGCTGCCTTGGCCTTGGCATGGCATGCTGCTGGCCTTGGCCTTGGCATGGCATGCTGCTGGCTTTGGCTGGGCTGCCTTGGCCGTGGCATGGCATGCTGCTGGCCTTGGCCTTGGCATGGCATGCTGCTGGCTTTGGCTGGGCTGCCTTGGCCGTGGCATCGCATGCTGCTGGCCTAGGCCTTGGCATGGCATGCTGCTGGCTTTGGCTGGGCAGCCTTGGCCGTGGCATGGCATGCTGCTGGCCTTGGCCTTGGCATGGCATGCTGCTGGCTTTGGCTGGGCTGCCTTGGCCGTGGCATGGCATGCTGCTGGCCTAGGCGTTGGCATGGCATGCTGCTGGCTTTGGCTGGGCTGCCTTGGCCGTGGCATCGCATGCTGCTGGCCTTGGCCTTGGCATGGCAGGCTGCTGGCTTTGGCTGGGCTGCCTTGGTCGTGGCATGGCATGCTGCTGGCCTAGGCCTTGGCATGGCACGCTGCTGGCTTTTGGCTGGGCTGCCTTGGCCGTGGCATCGCATGCTGCTGGCCTTGGCCTTGGCATGGCATGCTGCTGGCTTTGGCTGGGCTGCCTTGGCCGTGGCAGGGCATGCTGCTGGCCTTGGCCATGGCATGGCATGGCAACCTGCTGGCTTCGGCTGGGCTGCCTTGGACGTGGCACGGCATGCTGCGGGCCTAGGCCTTGGCATGGCATGCTTCTGGCTTTGGCTAGGCTGCCTTGGCCGTGGCATGGCATGCTGCTGGCCTTGGCCTTGGCATGGCATGCTGCTGGCTTTGGCTGGGCTGCCTTGGCCTTGGCATGGCATGCTGCTGGCCTTGGCCTTGGCATGGCATGCTGCTGGCTTTGGCTGGGCTGCGTTGGCCGTGGCATGGCATGCTGCTGGCTTTGGCCTTGGCATGGCATGCTGCTGGCTTTGGCTGGGCTGCCTTCGCCGTGGCATGCCATGCTGCTGGCCATGGCCTTGGGACTGGGCTGCCTTGGCTGCGGTTCTTATCACTAGACGTACGTTGCGTGCGAAGGCGTGCAAAGGCGTGCGCGACTATGCGCGCAACACGCGCACCGTGGTCAAAAGACCACGCGTGCGGTATTCGCACAGGCCACGCTGCCCACGCTGCGGGCATGCCAGGCTAGGCTGCCCTGGCCGGCTGCATGCCAGGCTGCCCAGGCCGTGCGCATGCCATGCCGTGCTGCCCAGGCCGGCTGCATGCCAGGCCGCCCAGGCCGTGCGCATGCCATGCCGTGCTGCCCAGGCCGGCTGCATGCCAGGCCGCCCAGGCCGCGCGCATGCCATGCCGTGCTGCCCACGCCGCGGGCGTGCCAGGCCGGATGCATGCCAGGCCGCCCAGGCCGTGCGCATGCCATGCCGTGCTGCCCATGCCGAGCGCATGCCTGGCCGCCCACGGCCGCGCGTATGCCAGGCGGCCCACGCCCGCGCGCATGCCTAACCGCCCACGCCCGCGCGCATGCCAGGCCGCCCACGCCCGCGCGCATGCCTAACCGCCCACGCCCGCGCGCATGCCTGGCCGCCCACGCCCGCGCGCATGCCTGGCCGCCCACGCCCGCGCGCATGCCAGGCCGCCCACGCCCGCGCGCATGCCACGCCATGCTGCTCATGGCCGCGCCCAAGGCCGCGGTCCAGGCCGCCCAAGGCCGCGCCCAGGCCGCCCAAGGCCGCGCAAGGCTGCGGTCCAGGCCGCCCAAGGCCGCGCCCAAGCCGCCCAAGGCCGCGCAAGGCCGCGCCCAAGCCGCCCAAGGCCGCGCAAGGCCGCGCCAAGGCCGCCCAACCCCAAGGCCGCCCATGGCCGCGGTCCAGGCCGCCCAAGGCCGCGGCCGAGCCGCCCAAGGCCACAGCCCAGGCCGCGGTCGAGCCGCAGTGCATGTAACCCAAGGCCGCAACCTAGGCCACGCCCAACATGGGGCGTACCTGCCACTGCCTTGCCCTGGGCAAGGGAGGTGCCCCCCCCTTATAATAGCCTGTTAAGCCCTTTTCAATCTGGCAGGAGTCATAATGGGGTTTTTTTAAAAAGTAATGGTTTTTTGCCAAAACTTTTAACATGAAAGTTGTAGGAAATAATTTAATACACCATAAAAAAAATTAAAAAAATTATTTTTTTTCCCGGAAATATTTTATTTTAATTTATTTCGATTTTAATACTTAAAAAATAATAAAAATTAGTAAAAATTGTTAAAAAATTATGGAAAAATTCCAATAATTAAAGGATGATTCACTAGTAATTATAGAAATTATTAAATTATTTGTTTCGTTTTTTTTATTTTATTTTGATTTTTTTTGCCAAATAAGGGCTTTAAAAATTCGAAAAGCTCAAGAAAAATTGCAAAAAAATAGGGAATGACATTTAAAATTGATTGTAGTGCATTTTTAATTGTGTTTCACGGTTTGGGTAAGATTATAAAAGAATCATGTTCAAAAAGATCGATCAAGGCGGTGACGTGTGGCATGCCATGGCCTTGGCCTTGGCCTTTGCCCGCGGCCTTGGCCTTGGCCTTGGCCATGCCTTGCACAGGGACTTGGCCTTGCCCACTGCCTTGGCCTTGGCCTTGGCCATGGCATGGCATGCTCGCCGAGGCCGTGGCATGCCTTGTTGCTAGCCAAGGCCGTGGCGTGGCATGCTCGCCCAGCCCGTGGCATGCCATGCTCGCCCAGCCCGTGGCACGCCATGTTGGCCCAAGGCATTGGCATGGCATGCCGGCCAAGGCATGCTGGCCAACGCTGCACAAGGTGGTGCCATGGCATGGCATGCTGACCAAGACCGTGCCATGGCATTCTGGGCGAGGCCGTGGCATGGCATGCTGGCCGAGGCCGTGGCTTGCCATGCCGCCACGGCCGTGGCATGCCGGGCAACGGACCGGCATGGCCCAGCCCGTGGCACGCCATGTTGGCCCAAGGCATTGGCATGGCATGCCGGCCAAGGCATGGTGGCCAACGCTGCGGCACGGCGTGCTGGACAAGGCGGTGCCATGGCATGGCATGCTGACCAAGACAGTGCCATGGCATGCTGGCCGAGGCCGTGGCATGGCATGCTGGCCGAGGCCGTGGCTTGCCATGCCGCCACGGCGTGGCATGCTGGGCAACGGACCGGCATGGCATACTGGCCGTAGCGGTGGCACGACATGCTGGCCAAGGCAGTGGCATGGCATGCTGGCCAAGGCTAAGGCATGGCACGCTGTGGCATGGCACGCTGGCCAAGGCAGTCGCAAGGCATGCGGGCCGAGGCCGTGGCATGGCATGCGGGCCGAGGCCGTGGCATGGCATGTTGGGCAACGACTTGGCAAGGCATGCGGGCCGAGCCCGTGGCATGGCATGCGAACCGAGCCCGTGGCATGGCATGGCATGCGGGCCGAGGCCGTGGCATGGCATTCCTTCCTTGGCATGCGGGGCAACGCTGTGGCATGGCATGCGGGCCGAGGCCGTGGCAAGGCATGTTGGCCAAGGCCATGGCATGGCCCGCTGGGCAACGCGGTGGCGTGGCATGCTGGGCAACGCCGTGGCAAGGCATGCGGGCCGAGGCCTTGGCATGGCATGCGGGCCGAGGCCGTGGCATGGCATGTGGGCCGAGGCCGTGGCATAGCATGCGGGCCGAGGCCGTGGCATGGCATGTTGGGCGACGCCGTAGCAAGGCCTGCGGGCCGAGGCCGTGGCATGGCATGTTGGGCGACGCCGTAGCAAGGCATGCGGGCTGAGGCCGTGGCATGTCATGTTGGGCCGAGGCCGTGGCATGGCATGTTGGGCGACGCCGTAGCAAGGCCTGCGGGCCGAGGCCGTGGCATGGCATGTTGGGCGACGCCGTAGCAAGGCATGCGGGCCGAGGCCGTGGCATGTCATGTTGGGCCACGTCGTAGCAAGGCATGCGGGCCGGGGCCGTGGCATGGCATGTTGGGCGACGTCGTGGCAAGGCATGCGGGCCGAGGCCGTGGCATGGCATGTTTGGCAACGCCGTGGCAAGACATGCGGGCCGTGGCATGGCATGGCATGCGGGCCGAGGCCGTGGCACGACATGTTGGCCAAGGCTAAGGCATGGCACGCCGGGCAACGCGGTGGCATGGCATGCTAGGCAACGCGGTGGCAAGGCATGCGGGCCGGGGCCGTGGCATGGCATGTTGGGCAACGTCGTAGCAAGGCATGCGGGCCGAGGCTGTGGCATGGCATGTTGGGCGACGCCGTCGCAAGGCATGCGGTCCGAGGCCGTGGCATGTCATGCGGGCCGAGGCCATGGCATGGCATGTTTGGCAACGCCGTGGCAAGACATGCGGGCCGTGGCATGGCATGGCATGCGGGCCGAGGCCGTGGCACGACATGTTGGCCAAGGCTAAGGCATGGCACGCCGGGCAACACGGTGGCATGGCATGCTGGGCAACGCGGTGGCAAGGCATGCGGGCCGGGGACGTGGCATGGCATGCTGGGCAACGCGGTGGCAAGGCATGCGGGCCGGGGACGTGGCATGGCATGCTGGGCAACGTCGTAGCAAGGCATGCGGGCCGAGGCCGTGGCATGGCATGTGGGCCGAGGCCGTGGCATGGCATGTTGGGTGACGCCGTAGCAAGGCATGCGGTCCGAGGCCGTGGCATGGCATGCGGGCCGAGGCCGTGGCATGGCATGCGGGCCGAGGCCGTGGCATGTCATGCGAGCTGACGCCGTGGCATGGCATGCGGGCCGAGGCCATGGCATGGCAAGTTGGGCGACGTCGTGGCAAGGCATGCGGGCCGAGGCCGTGGCATGTCAAGCGGGCCGAGGCAGTGGCATGGCATGCGGGCCGAGGCCGTGGCATGGCATGTTGGGCGACGCCGTAGCAAGGCATGCGAGCCGAGGCCGTGGCATTTCATGCGAGCCGACGCCATTGCATGGCATGCGGGCCGAGGCCGTGGCATGGCAAGTTGGGCGACGTCGTGGCAAGGCATGCGGGCCGAGGATGTGGCATGTCATGCGGTCCGAGGCCGTGGCATGTCATGCGGGCCGAGGCCGCGGCATGGCATGTTTGGCAATGCCGTGGCAAGACATGCGGGCCGTGGCATGGCATGGCATGCGGGCCGAGGCCGTGGCACGACATGTTGGCCAAGGCTAAGGCATGGCACGCCGGGCAACACGGTGGCATGGCATGCTGGGCAACGCGGTGGCAAGGCATGCGGGCCGGGGCCGTGGCATGGCATGTTGGGCAATGTCGTAGCAAGGCATGCGGGCCGAGGCCGTGGCATGTCATGCGGGCCGAGGCCGTGGCATGGCATGTTGGGTGACCCCGTAGCAAGGCATGCGGTTCGAGGCCGTGGCATGTCATGCGGGCCGAGGCCGTGGCATGGCATTTTGGGCGACGCCGTAGCAAGGCATGCGGGCCGAGGCCGTGGCATGTCATGCGAGCCGACGCCGTGGCATGGCATGCGGGCCGAGGCCGTGGCACGGCAAGTTGGGCGACATCGTGGCAAGGCATGCGGGCCGAGGCTGTGGCACGTCATGCGGGCCGAGGCCGTGGCATGGCATGCGGGCCGAGGCCGTGGCATGGCATGTTGGGCGACGCCGTAGCAAGGCATGCGGGCCGAGGCCGTGGCATGTCATGCGAGCCGAGGCCGTGGCATGGCATGCGGGCCGAGGCCGTGGCATGGCAAGTTGGGCGACGTCGTGGCAAGGCATGCGGGCCGAGGATGTGGCATGTCATGCGGTCCGAGGCCGTGGCATGTCATGCGGGCCGAGGCCGCGGCATGGCATGTTTGGCAATGCCGTGGCAAGACATGCGGGCCGTGGCATGGCATGGCATGCGGGCCGAGGCCGTGGCACGACATGTTGGCCAAGGCTAAGGCATGGCACGCCGGGCAACACGGTGGCATGGCATGCTGGGCAACGCGGTGGCAAGGCATGCGGGCCGGGGCCGTGGCATGGCATGTTGGGCAATGTCGTAGCAAGGCATGCGGGCCGAGGCCGTGGCATGTCATGCGGGCCGAGGCCGTGGCATGGCATGTTGGGTGACCCCGTAGCAAGGCATGCGGTTCGAGGCCGTGGCATGTCATGCGGGCCGAGGCCGTGGCATGGCATTTTGGGCGACGCCGTAGCAAGGCATGCGGGCCGAGGCCGTGGCATGTCATGCGAGCCGACGCCGTGGCATGGCATGCGGGCCGAGGCCGTGGCACGGCAAGTTGGGCGACATCGTGGCAAGGCATGCGGGCCGAGGCTGTGGCACGTCATGCGGGCCGAGGCCGTGGCATGGCATGCGGGCCGAGGCCGTGGCATGGCATGTTGGGCGACGCCGTAGCAAGGCATGCGGGCCGAGGCCGTGGCATGTCATGCGAGCCGAGGCCGTGGCATGGCATGCGGGCCGAGGCCGTGGCATGGCAAGTTGGGCGACGTCGTGGCAAGGCATGCGGGCCGTGGCCGTGGCATGTCATGCGGGCCGAGGCCGTGGCATGGCATGTTGGGCGACGCCGTAGCTAGGCATGCGGGCCGAGGCCGTGGCATGGCATGCGGGCCGAGGCTGTGCCATGGCCTGTTTGGCAACGCCGTGGCAAGACATGCGGGCCGTGGCATGGCATGGCATGCAGGCCCAGGCCGTGGCTCGACATGTTGGCCAAGGCTAAGGCATGGCACGCCGGGCAACACGGTGGCATGGCATGCGGGCCGTGGCCGTGGCATGGCATGTTGGGCGACGCCGTGGCATGGCGTGTTTGGCAATGCCGTGGCAAGACATGCGGGCCGTCGCATGGCATGGCATGCGGGCCGAGGCCGTGGCATGGCGTGTTGGGCAACGCCGTGGCAAGGCATGCAGGCCGAGGCCGTGGCATGTCATGCGGGCCGAGGCCGTGGCATGGCATGCGGGCCGAGGCCGTGGCATGGCATGTTGGGCGACGCCGTAGCAAGGCATGCGGGCCGAGGCCGTGGCTCGACATGTTGGCCAAGGCTAAGGCATGGCACGCCGGGCAACGCGGTGGCATGGCATGCTGGGCAACGCGGTGGCAAGGCATGCGGGCCGGGGCCGTGGCATGGCATGTTGGGCAACGTCCTAGCAAGGCATGCGGGCCGAGGCCGTGGCGTGGCATGCTGGGCGATGCCGTAGCAAGGCATGCGGTCCGAGGCTGCAGCATGTCATGCGGGCCGAGGCCGTGGCGTGGCATGTTTGGCAACGCCGAGGCAAGACATGCGGGCCGTGGCATGGCATGGCATGCGGGCCGAGGCCGTGGCACGACATGTTGGCCAAGGCTAAGGCATGGCACGCCGGGCAACGCGGTGGCATGGCATGCTGGGCAACGCGGTGGCAAGGCATGCGGGCCGGGGCCGTGGCATCGCATGTTGGGCAACGTCATAGCAAGGCATGCGGGCCGAGGCCGTGGCATGGCATGTTGGGCGACGCCGTAGCAAGGCATGCGGTCCGAGGCCGTGGCATGTCATGCGGGCCGAGGCCGTGGCATGGCATGTTTGGCAACGCCGTGGCAAGACATGCGGGCCGTGGCATGGCATGGCATGCGGGCCGAGGCCGTGGCACGACATGTTGGCCAAGGCTAAGGCATGGCACGCCGGGCAACGCGGTGGCATGGCATGCTGGGCAACGCGGTGGCAAGGCATGCGGGCCGGGGCCGTGGCATGGCATGCTGGGCAACGTCGTAGCAAGGCATGCGGGCCGTGGCCGTGGCATGGCATGCGGGCCGAGGCCGTGGCATGGCATGTTGGGCGACGCCGTAGCAAGGCATGCGGTCCGAGGCCGTGGCATGGCATGCGGGCCGAGCCCGTGGCACGGCATGCGGGCCGAGGCCGTGGCATGTCATGCGAGCTGACGCCGTGGCATGGCATGCGGGCCGAGGCCGTGGCAGGGCAAGTTGGGCGACGTCGTGGCAAGGCATGCGGGCCGAGGCCGTGGCATGGCATGCGGGCCGAGGCCGTGGCATGTCATGCGAGCTGACGCCGTGGCATGGCATGCGGGCCGAGGCCGTGGCATGGCAAGTTGGGCGATGCCGTAGCAAGGCATGCGGTCCGAGGCCGTGGCATGTCATGCGGGCCGAGGCCGTGGCATGGCATGTTGGGCGACGCCGTAGCAAGGCATGCGGACCGAGGCCGTGGCATGTCATGCGGGCCGAGGCCGTGGCATGGCATGTTGGGCGACGCCGTAGCAAGGCATGCGGTCCGAGGCCGTGGCATGGCATGCGGGCCGAGCCCGTGGCACGGCATGCGGGCCGAGGCCGTGGCATGTCATGCGAGCTGACGCCGTGGTATGGCATGCGGGCCGAGGCCGTGGCAGGGCAAGTTGGGCGACGTCGTGGCAAGGCATGCGGGCCGAGGCCGTGGCATGGCATGCGGGCCGAGGCCGTGGCATGTCATGCGAGCTGACGCCGTGGCATGGCATGCGGGCCGAGGCCGTGGCATGGCAAGTTGGGCGATGCCGTAGCAAGGCATGCGGTCCGAGGCCGTGGCATGTCATGCGGGCCGAGGCCGTGGCATGGCATGTTGGGCGACGCCGTAGCAAGGCATGCGGGCCGAGGCCGTGGCATGTCATGCCAGCCGACGCCGTGGCATGGCATGCGGGCTAAGGCCGTGGCACGGCAAGTTGGGCGACGTCGTGGCAAGGCATGCGGGCCGAGGCTGTGGCACGTCATGCGGGCCGAGGCCGTGGCATGGCATGTTGGGCGACGCCGTAGCAAGGCATGCGGGCCGAGGCCGTGGCATGTCATGCGAGCCGAGGCCGTGGCATGGCATGCGGGCCGAGGCCATGGCATGGCAAGTTGGACGACGTCGTGGCAAGGCATGCGGGCCGAGGTCGTGGCATGTCATGCGGGCTGAGGCCGTGGCATGGCATGTTGGGCGACGCCGTAGCTAGGCATGCGGGCCGAGGCCGTGGCATGTCATACGGGCTGAGGCCGTGGCATGGCATGCGGGCCTAGGCCGTGGCTCGACATGTTGGCCAAGGCTAAGGCATGGCACGCCGGGCAACGCGGTGGCATGGCATGCTGGGCAACGCGGTGGCAAGGCATGCGGGCCGGGGCCGTGGCATGGCATGTTGGGCAACGTCCTAGCAAGGCATGCAGGCCGAGGCCGTGGCATGGCATGCTGGGCGATGCCGTAGCAAGGAATGCGGTCCGAGGCCGCGGCATGGCATGTTTGGCAACGC
>NC_138973.1:149216113-149231113 GCF_055761805.1 Camellia sinensis
AGGCAACTCGTTCGAACGTCAAAGCCAACCAAATGGCAATTACCCGAGGGACATGCTTTTCGCAAGGCACCTTCCACTAGGGAATCACAGACAACCCGAAGGCGAGTCGAAGACAACCTAAAGGCGATCACCCGAGGGACATGGAGGAATGCACCAGTGGAGTTCGCTGCCCAGGCAGGGATCCGTCCAACTCGCACAAACCGAACACAACTCACGCGCCACGACGTACACTGTGCACCAGCCCCCCAAAACGAATCACCCCCCGAAGGACTAAGAAGCCCGACGAACGCGCGAAAACATTTAGAGAGGCCGAGCAAGCACCGGTTAGCGCGAATGCAAATAACAAGCGCAACAGGCAACTTTCGAGGGACATACTTTTCGCAACAAGCTTCCACTAGGAAAGCATAGGCAACTCCTTCGAACGTCAAAGCCAACCAAATGGCAATTACCCGAGGGACACGCTTTTCGCAAGGCACCTTCCACTAGGGAAGCGCAGGCAACCCGAAGGCAAGTCGAAGACAACCTAAAGGCATCACCCGAGGGACATGGAGGAATGCACCAGTGGAGTTCGCTGCACAGGCAGGGATCCGTCCAACTCGCACAAACTGAACACAACTCACGCGCCACGACGTACACTATGCACCAGCCCCCCAAAACTAATCGCCCCCCGAAGGACTAAGAAGCCCGACGAACGCACAAAAACATTTAGAGAAGCCGAGCAAGCACCGGTTAGCGCGAATGCAAATAACAAACGCAACAGGCAACTTTCGAGGGACATACTTCTCGCAACAAGCTTCCACAAGGAAAGCACAGGCAACTCGTTCGCACGCCAAAGCCAACCAAATGGCAATTTAACCGAGGGACATGCATTTCGCAAGGCAACTTGTACAATTACCCGAGGGACATGGCATGCTTGCCAAGGCCGTGGCATGACATGCTGCTGGCCGAGGCCGGGGCAAGGCATGCTGATGGCCGAGGCCGTGGCAAGGCATGCTGATGGCCGAGGCCGTGGCATGGCATGCCATGCTGCTGGACAAGGCCGTGGCAAGGCATGCTGCTGGCCAAGGCGTTAGCATGGCTTGCTGCTGCTGACCAAGGCTTGGGCTTGCCATGCTGCTGGCAAAGGCCGCGGCATGGCATGCTGCCGGCCAAGGCCGGGGCGGGGCATGCTGCTGGCCAAGGCTTTGGCATGGCATGTTGCTGGCCAAGGCCATGGCATGGCATGCTGCTGGCCAAGGCCGTGGCATGACATGCTGGGCAAGGCCGGGGCATGGCAAGCTGCTGGCCAAGGTCGTGGCATGGCACGCTGCTGGCCAAGGCCGGGGCATGGCACACTGCTGGCCAAGGCCGTGGCATGGCACGCTGCTGGCCATGGCCGTGGCATGACAAGCTTGCCAAGGCCGGGGCATGGCATGCTGCTGGCCAAGGCTTTGGCATGCCATGTTGCTGGCCAAGGCTGTGGCATGGCATGCTGCTGGCCAAGGCCGTGGCATGACATGCTGGCCAAGGCCGGGGCATGGCATGCTGCTGGCCAAGGCCGGGGCATGGCATGCTGCTGGCCAAGGCCGGGGCATGGCATGCTGCTGGCCAAGGCCGTGGCATGACCATGCTTGCCAAGGCCAGGGCATGGCATGCTGCTGGCCAAGGCTTTGGCATGCCATGTTGCTGGCCAAGGCTGTGGCATGGCATGCTGGCCTAGGCCAACGTGCCACCGCCACCACCGTGGGCCGCCACTCGACGCATCCCGTGCTTGGCTATGTAGTTTCGATGCCACAAGCCAAGCGATGGCATGTGCCAATCGTCCGCCTAGGCATAGGCGGGGCCTATGGCCTGGCCATGCTGGCCAGCCTTAAGGGAGGTGCCCCCCCCTTATAATAGCCTGTTAAGCCCTTTTCAATCTGGCAGGAGGAAACATCAACCATGTTCGAGGAGTCATAATGGGGTTTTTTTAAAAAGTAATGGTTTTTTGCCAAAACTTTCAACATGAAAGTTGTATGAAATAATTTAATACACCATAAAAAAAATTATAAAAAAATATTTGGCCACCGGAATATTTTATTTTAATTTATTTCAATTTTAATACTTAAAAAATAATAAAAATTACTAAAAATACTCAAAAAATTCTAGAAAAATTCCAACAATTATAAGATGAGGCACTAGTAATTATAGTAATTTTTTAAATTATTTTTTTATTTTTTATTTATTTTATTATAATTTTTATGAGTAAATAAATAATTAAAAAGCCCGACGAACGTGCAAAAACTCTTAGAGAAACCGAGCAAGCATCGGATAGCTCGAATGCAAATAACAAACGCAACAGGCAACTTCCGAGGGACATACTTTTCCCAACAAGCTTCCACTGGGGAAAGCACTAGCAACGTGTTCGCAAGTCAAAGGCAACCAAACGGCTATTACCCGAGGGACATGCATTTCGCAGGGCAACATATACGTAAGTCAAAGCCAAACCAAATGGCAATTACACGAGGGACAGGATTGCTTGCCAAGGGCGTGGCATGCGATGTTCTAGCCCAAGGCCAAGGCACGCCACGCTGCGGGACAAGGCCGTGGCAAGACATGCGGCTGGCCTTGGCCTTGGCATGGCATGCCGCTGGCTTTGGCTGGGCTGCGTTGGCCGTGGCATGGAATGTTGTGCTAGCTTCGGATGGGCTGCCTTGGCCTTGGCATGGCATGCTGCTGGCCTTGGCCTTGGCATGGCATGCCGCTGGCCGTGGCATGGCATGCTGCTGGCCTTGGCCTTGGCATGGCATGCTGCTGGCCTTGGCCTTGGCATGACATGCTGTTGGCTTTGGCTGGGCTGCCCTGGCCGTGGCATGGCATGCGGCTGGCCTTGGCCTTCGCATGGCACGCCGGTGGCTTTGGCTGGGCTGCCTTCCCCGTGCCATGCCATGCTGCTGGCCTTGGCCATGGCATGGCATGCTGCTGGCTTTGGCTGGGCTGCCTTGGCCGTGGCATGGCATGCTGCTGGCCTTGGCCTTGGCATGGCATGCTGCTGGCTTTGGCTGGGCTGCCTTGGCCGTGGCATGGCATGCTGCTGGCCTTGGCCTTGGCATGGCATGCTACTGGCCTTGGCCGTGGCATGGCATGCTGCTGGCTTTGGCTGGGCTGCCTTGGCCGTGGCATGGCATACTGCTGGCCTTGGCCTTGGCATGGCATGCTGCTGGCTTCAGCTAGGCTGCCTTGGCTGGGGCATGGCATGCTGCTGGCCTTGGCCTTGGCATGGCATGCTGCTGGCTTCGGCAGGGCTGCCTTGGCCGTGGCATGGCATGCTGCTGGCCTTGGCCTTGGCATGGCATGCTGCTGGCTTTGGCTGGGCTGCCTTGGCCGTGGCATCGCATGCTGCTGGCCTAGGCCTTGGCATGGCATGCTGCTGGCTTTGGCAGGGCTGCCTTGGCCGTGGCATGGCATGCTGCTGGCCTTGGCCTTGGCGTGGCATGCTGCTGGCTTTGGCTGGGCTGCCTTGGCCGTGGCATCGCACGCTGCTGGCCTAGGCCTTGGCATGGCATGCTGCTGGCTTTGGCTAGGCTGCCTTGGCTGTGGCATCTCATGCTGCTGGCCTTGGCCTTGGCATGGCATGCTGCTGGCCTTGGCCTTGGCATGGCATGCTGCTGGCTTTGGCTGGGCTGCCTTGGCCGTGGCGTGGCATGCTGCTGGCCTTTGCCTTGGCATGGTGTGCTGCTGGCTTTGGCTGGGCTGCCTTGGCCGTGGCATCGCATGCTGCTGGCCTTGGCCTTGGCATGGCATGCTGCTGGCTTTGGCTGGGCTGCCTTGGCCGTGGCGTGGCATGCTGCTGGCCTTGGCTGTGGCATCGCATGCTGCTGGCCTTGGCCTTGGCCTGGCATGCTTCTGGCTTTGGCTGGGCTGCCTTGGCCGTGGCATGGCATGCTGCTGGCCTTGGCCTTGGCATGGCATGCTGCTGGCTTTGGCTGGGCTGCCTTGGCCGTGGCATGGCATGCTGCTGGCCTTGGCCTTGGCATGGCATTCTGCTGGCTTTGGCTGGGCTGCCTTGGCCGTGGCATGGCATGCTGCTGGCATTGGCCTTGGCATGGCATGCTGCTGGCTTTGGCTGGGATGCCTTGGCCTTGGCATGGCATGCTGCAGGCCTTGGCCTTGGCATGGCATGCTGCTGGCTTTGGCTGGGCTGCCTTGGCCTTGGCATGGCATGCTACTGGCCTTGGCCATGGCATGGCATGGCAAGCTGCTGGCTTCGGCTGGGCTGCCTTGGCCTTGGCATGGCATGCTGCTGGCCTTGGCCTTGGCATGGCATGCTGCTGGCTTTGGCTGGGCAGCCTTGGCCGTGGCAGGGCATGCTGCTGGTCTAGGCCTTGGCATGGCATGCAGCTGGCTTTGGCTGGGCTGCCTTGGCCGTGGCATGGCAAGCTGCTGGCCTTGGTCTTGGCATGGCATGCTGCTGGCTTTGGCTGGGCTGCCTTAGCCGTGGGATGGCATGCTGCTGGCCTTGGCCTTGGCAAGGCATGCTGCTGGCTTTGGCTGGGCTGCCTTGGCCGTGGCATGGCATGCTGGCGGCCTTGGCCTTGCCATGGCTTGCTGCTGGCTTTGGCTGGGCTGCCTAGGCCGTGGCAAGGCATGCTGCTGGCCTAGGCCTTGGCATGGCATGCTGCTGGCTTTGGCTGGGCTGCCTTGGCCGTGGCATCGGATGCTGCTGGCCTTGGCCTTGGCGTGGCATGCTGCTGGCTTTGGCTGGGCTGCCTTGGCCGTGGCATCGAATGCTGCTGGCCTTGCCCTTGGCATGGCATGCTGCTGGCTTTGGCTGGGCTGCCTTGGCCGTGGCATGGCATGCTGCTGGCCTAGGCCTTGGCATGGCATGATGCTGGCTTTGGCTGGGCTGCCTTGGCCGTGGCATCGCATGCTTCTGGCCGTGGCCTTGGCATGGCATGCTGCTGGCTTTGGCTGGGCTGCCTTGGCCGTGGCATGGCATGCTGCTGGCCATTGCCTTGGCATGGTGTGCTGCTGGCTTTGGCTGGGCTGCCTTGGCCGTGGCATCGCATGCTGCTGGCTTTGGCCTTGGCATGGCATGCTGCTGGCCTTGGCCTTGGCATGGCATGCTGCTGGCTTTGGCTGGGCTGCCTTGGCCGTGGCATGGCAGCCTTGGCCGTGGCATGGCATGCTGCTGGCCTTGGCCGTGGCATCGCATGCTGCTGGCCTAGGCCTTGGCATGGCATGCTGCTGGCTTTGGCTGGGCTGCCTTGGCCGTGGCATGGCATGCTGCTGGCCTTGGCCTTGGCCTGGCATGCTTCTGGCTTTGGCTGGGCTGCCTTGGCCGTGGCATGGCATGCTGCTGGCCTTGGCCTTGGCACGGCATGCTGTTGGCTTTGGCTGGGCTGCCTTGGCCGTGGCATGGCATGCTGCTGGCCTTGGCCTTGGCATGGCATGCTGCTGGCTTTGGCTGGGATGCCTTGGCCTTGGCATGGCATGTTGCAGGCCTTGGCCTTGGCATGGCATGCTGCTGTCTTTGGCTGGGCTGCCTTGGCCGTGGCATGGCATGCTGCTGGCCTTGGCCATGGCATGGCATGGCAAGCTGCTGGCTTCGGCTGGGCTGCCTTGGCCTTGGCATGGCATGGTGCTGGCCTTGGCCGTGGCATGGCATGCTGCTGGCTTTGGCTGGGCTGCCTTGGCCTTGGCATGGCATGCTACTGGCCTTGGCCATGGCATGGCATGGCAAGCTGCTGGCTTCGGCTGGGCTGCCTTGGCCTTGGCATGGCATGCTGCTGGCCTTGGCCTTGGCATGGCATGCTGCTGGCTTTGGCTGGGCAGCCTTGGCCGTGGCAGGGCATGCTGCTGGTCTAGGCCTTGGCATGGCATGCAGCTGGCTTTGGCTGGGCTGCCTTGGCCGTGGCATGGCAAGCTGCTGGCCTTGGTCTTGGCATGGCATGCTGCTGGCTTTGGCTGGGCTGCCTTAGCCGTGGGATGGCATGCTGCTGGCCTTGGCCTTGGCAAGGCATGCTGCTGGCTTTGGCTGGGCTGCCTTGGCCGTGGCATGGCATGCTGGCGGCCTTGGCCTTGCCATGGCTTGCTGCTGGCTTTGGCTGGGCTGCCTAGGCCGTGGCAAGGCATGCTGCTGGCCTAGGCCTTGGCATGGCATGCTGCTGGCTTTGGCTGGGCTGCCTTGGCCGTGGCATCGGATGCTGCTGGCCTTGGCCTTGGCGTGGCATGCTGCTGGCTTTGGCTGGGCTGCCTTGGCCGTGGCATCGAATGCTGCTGGCCTTGCCCTTGGCATGGCATGCTGCTGGCTTTGGCTGGGCTGCCTTGGCCGTGGCATGGCATGCTGCTGGCCTAGGCCTTGGCATGGCATGATGCTGGCTTTGGCTGGGCTGCCTTGGCCGTGGCATCGCATGCTTCTGGCCGTGGCCTTGGCATGGCATGCTGCTGGCTTTGGCTGGGCTGCCTTGGCCGTGGCATGGCATGCTGCTGGCCATTGCCTTGGCATGGTGTGCTGCTGGCTTTGGCTGGGCTGCCTTGGCCGTGGCATCGCATGCTGCTGGCTTTGGCCTTGGCATGGCATGCTGCTGGCCTTGGCCTTGGCATGGCATGCTGCTGGCTTTGGCTGGGCTGCCTTGGCCGTGGCATGGCAGCCTTGGCCGTGGCATGGCATGCTGCTGGCCTTGGCCGTGGCATCGCATGCTGCTGGCCTTGGCCTTGGCATGGCATGCTGCTGGCTTTGGCTGGGCTGCCTTGGCCGTGGCATGGCATGCTGCTGGCCTTGGCCTTGGCCTGGCATGCTTCTGGCTTTGGCTGGGCTGCCTTGGCCGTGGCATGGCATGCTGCTGGCCTTGGCCTTGGCACGGCATGCTGTTGGCTTTGGCTGGGCTGCCTTGGCCGTGGCATGGCATGCTGCTGGCCTTGGCCTTGGCATGGCATGCTGCTGGCTTTGGCTGGGATGCCTTGGCCTTGGCATGGCATGTTGCAGGCCTTGGCCTTGGCATGGCATGCTGCTGTCTTTGGCTGGGCTGCCTTGGCCGTGGCATGGCATGCTGCTGGCCTTGGCCATGGCATGGCATGGCAAGCTGCTGGCTTCGGCTGGGCTGCCTTGGCCTTGGCATGGCATGGTGCTGGCCTTGGCCTTGGCATGGCATGCTGCTGGCTTTGGCTGGGCAGCCTTGGCCGTGGCAGGGCATGCTGCTGGTCTAGGCCTTGGCATGGCATGCAGCTGGCTTTGGCTGGGCTGCCTTGGCCGTGGCATGGCAAGCTGCTGGCCTTGGTCTTGGCATGGCATGCTGCTGGCTTTGGCTGGGCTGCCTTAGCCGTGGCATGGCATGCTGCTGGCCTTGGCCTTGGCATGGCATGCTGCTGGCTTTGCCTGGGCTGCCTTGGCCGTGGCATGGCATGCTGGCGGCCTTGGCCTTGCCATGGCTTGCTGCTGGCTTTGGCTGGGCTGCCTTGGCCGTGGCAAGGCATGCTGCTGGCCTAGGCCTTGGCATGGCATGCTGCTGGCTTTGGCTGGGCTGCCTTGGCCGTGGCATCGCATGCTGCTG
Organism: Camellia sinensis; assembly: GCF_055761805.1. NCBI lineage: Eukaryota > Viridiplantae > Streptophyta > Magnoliopsida > Ericales > Theaceae > Camellia > Camellia sinensis. The sequence continues at coordinate 149,223,625 of NC_138973.1, forward strand.
GCCTTGGCCTTGGCGTGGCATGCTGCTGGCTTTGGCTGGGCTGCCTTGGCGTGGCATCGAATGCTGCTGGCCTAGGCCTTGGCATGGCATGCTGCTGGCTTTGGCTGGGCTGCCTTGGCCGTGGCATCGCATGCTTCTGGCCGTGGCCTTGGCATGGCATGCGGCTGGCTTTGGCTGGGCTGCCTTGGTCGTGGCATGGCATGCGGCTGGCCTTGGCCATGGCATGGCATGGCATGGAAAGCTGCTGGCTTCGGCTGGGCTGCCTTGGCCGTGGCATGGCATGCTGCTGGCCTAGGCCTTGGCATGGCATGCGGTTGGCTTTGGCTGGGCTGCCTTGGCCGTGGCATCGCATGCTGCTGGCCTGGACCTTGGCATTACATGCTGCTGGCTTTGGCTGGGCAGCCTTGGCCGTGGCATGGCATGCTGCTGGCCTTGGCCTTGGCATGGCATGCGGCTGGCTTTGGCTGGGCTGCCTTGGCCGTGGCATGGCTTGCTGCTGGCATTGGCCTTGGCATGGCATGCTGCTGGCTTTGGCTGGGATGCCTTGGCCTTGGCATGGCATGCTGCAGACCTTGGCCTTGGCATGGCATGCTGCTGGCTTAGGCTGGGCTGCCTTGGCCGTGGCATGCCATGCTGCTGGCCTTGGCCATGGCATGGCTTGGCAAGCTGCTGGCTTCGGCTGGGCTGCCTTGGCCTTGGCATGGCATGCTGCTGGCCTTGGCCTTGGCATGGCATGCTGCTGGCTTTGGCTGGGCAGCCTTGGCCGTGGCATGGCATGCTGCTGGTCTAAGCCTTGGCATGGCATGCAGCTGGCTTTGGCTGGGCTGCCTTGGCCGTGGCATGGCATGCTGCTGGCCTTGGTCTTGGCATGGCATGCTGCTGGCTTTGGCTGGGCTGCCTTGCCCGTGGCATGGCATGCTGCTGGCCTTGGCCTTGGCATGGCATGCTGCTGGCTTTGGCTGGGCTGCCTTGGCCGTGGCATGGCATGCTGCTGGCTTTGGCTGGGCTGCCTTGGCCGTGGCATCGCATGCTGCTGGCCTTGGTCTTGGCATGGCATGCTGCTGGCTTTGGCTGGGCTGCCTTGGTCGTGGCATGGCATGTGGCTGGCCTTGGCCACGGCATGGCATGCCAAGCTGCTGGCTTCGGCTGGGCTGCCTTGGCCGTGGCATGGCATGCTGCTGGCCTAGGCCTTGGCATGGCATGCGGCTGGCTTTGGCTCGGCTGCCATGGCCGTGGCATCGCATGCTGCTGGCCTAGGCCTTGGCATTACATGCTGCTGGCTTTGGCTGGGCAGCCTTGGCCGTGGCATGGCATGCTGCTGGCCTTGGCCTTGGCATGGCAAGCGGCTGGCTTTGGCTGGGCTGCCTTGGCCGTGGCATGGCATGCTGCTGGCATTGGCCGTGGCATGGCATGCTGCTGGCTTTGGCTGGGATGCCTTGGCCTTGGCATGGCATGCTGCAGACCTTGGCCTTGGCATGGCATGCTGCTGGCTTTGGCTGGGCTGCCTTGGCCGTGGCATGGCATGCTGCTGGCCTTGGCCATGGCATGGCATGGCAAGCTGCTGGCTTCGGCTGGGCTGCCTTGGCCTTCGCATGGCATGCTGCTGGCCTTGGCCTTCGCATGGCATGCTGCTGGCTTTGGCTGGGCAGCCTTGGCCGTGGCATGGCATGCTGCTGGTCTAGGCCTTGGCATGGCATGCAGCTGGCTTTGGCTGGGCTGCCTTGGCCGTGGCATGGCATGCTACTGGCCTTGGTCTTGGCATGGCATGCTGCTGGCTTTCGCTGGGCTGCCTTGGCCGTGGCATGGCATGCTGCTGGCCTTGGCCTTGGCATGGCATGCTGCTGGCTTTGGCTGGGCTGCCTTGGCCGTGGCATGGCATGCTGGCGGCCTTGGCCTTGGCATGGCTTGCTGCTAGCTTTGGCTGGGCTGCCTTGGCCGTGGCAAGGAATGCTGCTGGCCCAGGCCTTGGCATGACATGCTGCTGGCTTTGGCTGGGCTGCCTTGGCCGTGGCATCACATGCTGCTGGCCTTGGCCTTGGCATGGCATGCTGCTGGCTTTGGCTGGGCTGCCTTGGCCGTGGCATCGAATGCTGCTGGCCTTGGCCTTGGCATGGCATGCTGCTGGCTTTGGCTGGGCTGCCTTGGCCGTGGCATGGCATGCTGCTGGCCTAGGCCTTGGCATGGCATGATGCTGGCTTTGGCTGGGCTGCCTTGGCCGTGGCATCGCATGCTGCTGGCCGTGGCCTTGGCATGGCATGCTGCTGGCTTTGGCTGGGCTGCCTTGGTCGTGGCATGGCATGCGGCTGGCCTTGGCCATGGCATGGCATGGCAAGCTGCTGGCTTCGGCTGGGCTGCCTTGGCCGTGGCATGGCATGCTGCTGGCCTAGGCCTTGCCATGGCATGCGGCTGGCTTAGGCTAGGCTGCCTTGGCCGTGGCATGGCATGCTGCTGGCCTAGGCCTTGGCATTACATGCTGCTGGCTTTGGCTGGGCAGCCTTGGCCGTGGCATGGCATGCTGCTGGCCTTGGCCTTCGCATGGCATGCGGCTTGCTTTGGCTGGGCTGCCTTGGCCATGGCATGGCATGCTGCTGGCCTTGGCCTTGGCATGGCATGCTGCTGGCTTTGGCTGGGCTGCCTTGGCCTTGGCATGGCATGCTGCTGGCCTTGACCTTTTCATGGCATGCTGCTGGCTTTAGCTGGGCTGCCTTGGCCGTGGCATGGCATGCTGCTGGCCTTGGCCTTGGCATGGCATGCTACTGGCCTTGGCTGGCCTGCCTTGGCCGTGGCATGGCATGTTGCTGGCCTTGGCCTTGGCATGGCATGCTGCTGGCTTTGGCTGGGCTGCCTTGGCCGTGGCATCGCATGCTGCTGGCCTAGGCCTTGGCCATAGCATGGCATGGCAAGCTGCTGGCTTCCGCTGGGCTCCCTTGGCCTTGGCATGGCATGCTGCTGGCCTTGGCCTTGGCATGGCATGCTGCTGGCTTTGGCTGGGCTGCCTTGGCCGTGGCATGGCATGCTGCTGGCCTTGGCCTTGGCATGGCATGCTGCTGGCTTTGGCTGGGCTGCCTTGGCCGTGGCATGGCATGCTGCTGGCCTTGGCCTTGGCATGGCATGCTGCTGGCTTTGGCTGGGCTGCCTTGGCCGTGGCATCGCATGCTGCTGGCCTAGGCCTTGGCATGGCATGCTGCTGGCTATGGCTGGGCTGCCTTGGCCGTGGCATGGCATGCTGCTGGCCTTGGTCTTGGCATGGCATGCTGCTGGCTTTGGCTGGGCTGCCTTGGCCGTGGCATGGCATGTTGCTGGCCTTGGCCATGGCATGGCATGGCATGCTGCTGGCTTGGGCTGCCTTGGCCTTGGCATGGCTTGCTGCTGGCCTTGGCCTTGGCATGGCATGCTGCTGGCTTTGGCTGGGCCGCCTTGGCCGTGGCATGGCATGCTGCTGGCCTTGGCCTTAGCATGGCATGCTGCTGGCTTTGGCTGGGCTGCCTTGGCCGTGGCATGGCATGCTGCTGGCCTAGGCGTTGTCATGGCATGCTGCTAGGTTTTGCTGGGCTGCCTTGGCCGTGGCATGCCGTGCTTCTGGCCTTGGCCTTGGGGCTGGGCTGCCTTGGCTGTGGTTCTTATCACTAGACGTGCGTTGCGTGTGAAGGCGTGCAAAGGCGTGCGCGACCATGTGCGCAACACGCGCACCGTGGTCAAAAGACCACGCGCGCGGTATTCGCACAGGCCACGCTGCCCACGCCGCGGGCATGCCAGGCCGGCTGCATGGCAGGCCGCCCAGGCCGTGCGCATGCCATGCCGTGCTGCCCAGGCCGGCTGCATGCCAGGCCGCCCAGGCCGTGCGCATGCCATGCCGTGCTGCCCACGCCGCGGGCATGCCAGGCCGGCTGCATGGCAGGCCGCCCAGGCCGTGCGCATGCCATGCCGTGCTGCCCAGGCCGGCTGCATGCCAGGCCGCCCAGGCCGTGCGCATGCCATGCCGTGCTGCCCATGCCACCCGCATGCCAGGCCGGCCACGCCCGCGCGCATGCCACGCCATGCTGCTCAAGGCTGCGCCCAAGGCCGCGGTCCAGGCCGCCCAAGGCCGCGCCCGAGCCGCCCAAGGCCCCGCCCAGGCCGCGCAAGGCCGCCCAAGGCCGCGCCCAGGCCGCCCAAGGCCGCGCACGAGCCGCCCAAGGCCGTGCCAAGGCCGCCCAAGGCCGCGCCCGAGCCGCCCAAGGCCGCGCCCAGGCCGCACAAGGCCGCGTCCAGGCCGCCCCAGGCCGCGCAAGGCCGCCCAAGGCCGCGGCCGAGCCGCCCAAGGCCGCAGCCCAGGCCGCGGTCGAGCCGCAGTGCATGTAACCCAAGGCCGCAGCCCAGGCCGCGCCCAACATGGGGCGTACCTGCCACTGCCTTGCCCTGGGCAAGGGAGGTGCCCCCCCCCCTTATAATAGCCTGTTAAGCCCTTTTCAATCTGGCAGGAGGAAACATCAACCATGTTCGAGGAGTCATAATGGGGTTTTTCTTAAAAAGTAATGGTTTTTTGCCAAAACTTTCAACATGAAAGTTGTTGGAAATAATTTAATACACCATAAAAAAAATTAAAAAAAATATTTTTTTACCGAAAATATTTTATTTTAATTTATTTCGATATTAATACTTAAAAAATAATAAAAATTAATAAAAATGGTCAAACAATTATGGAAAAATTCCAATAATTAAAGGATGATTGACTAGTAATTATAGAAATTATTAAATTATTTTTTTAATTTTTTTATTTTATTTTGATTTTTTTATGCCAAATAAGGGCTTTAAAAATTCGAAAAGCTCCAGAAAAATTGCAAAAAAATAGGGAATGACATTTAAAATTGATTGTAGTGCATTTTTAATTGTGTTGCACGGTTTGGGTAAGATTATAAAAGAGTCATGTTCAAAAAGATCGATCGAGGCGGTGGCATGCCATGGCCTTGGCCTTGGCCTTTGCCCGCGGCCTTGGCCTTGGCCTTGGCCATGCCTTGCACAGGGACTTGGCCTTGCCCACTGCCTTGGCTTTGGCCTTGGCTTTGGCCTTGGCCTTGGCCTTGGCCTTGGCATGGCATGGCATGCTCGCCGAGGCCGTGGCATGCCTTGCTTCTAGCCAAGGCCGTGGCGTGGCATGCTCGCCCAGCCCGTGGCATGCCATGCTCACCCAGCCCGTGGCATGCCATGCTCACCCAGCTCGTGGCACGCCATGTTGGCCCAAGGCATTGGCATGGCATGCCGGCCAAGGCATGCTGCCCAACGTTGCACAAGGCGGTGCCATGGCATGGCATGCTGACCAAGACCGTGCCATGGCATGCTGGGCGAGGCCGTGCCATGGCATGCTGGCCGAGGCCGTGGCTTGCCATGCCACCACGGCCGTGGCATGCCGGGCAACGGACCGGCATGGCCCAGCCCGTGGCACGCCATGTTGGCCCAAGGCATTGGCATGGCATGCCGGCCAAGGCATGGTGGCCAACGCTGCGGCACGGCGTGCTGGACAAGGCGGTGCCATGGCATGGCATGCTGACCAAGACAGTGCCATGGCATGCTGGCCGAGGCCGTGGCATGGCATGCTGGCCGAGGCCGTGGCTTGCCATGCCGCCACGGCCGTGGCATGCTGGGCAACGGACCGGCATGGCATGCTGGCCATAGGGGTGGCACGACATGCTGGCCAAGGCAGTGGCATGGCATGCTGGCCAAGGCTAAGGCATGGCACGCTGTGGCATGGCACGCTGGCCAAGGCAGTCGCAAGGCATGGGGGCCGAGGCCGTGGCATGGCATGTTGGGCAACGACTTGGCAAGGCATGCGGGTCGAGCCCGTGGCATGGCACGCGGGCCGAGCCCGTGGCATGGCACGCCGGCCGAGGCATGGCATGGCATGCGAGCCGAGGCCGTGGCATGGCATGGCATGCGGGCCGAGGCCGTGGCATGGCATTCCATCCTTGGCATGCGGGGCAACGCTGTGGCATGGCATGCAGGCCGAGGCCGTGGCAAGGCATGTTGGCCAAGGCCATGGCATGGCCCGCTGGGCAACGCGGTGGCGTGGCATGCTGGGCAACGCTGTGGCAAGGCATGCGGGCCGAGGCCTTGGCATGGCATGCGGGCCGAGGCCGTGGCATGGCATGCGAGCCGAGGCCGTGGCATGGCATGTTGGGCGACGCCGTAGCAAGGCCTGCGGGCCGAGGCCGTGGCATGGCATGTTGGGCGACGCCGTAGCAAGGCATGCGGGCCGAGGCCGTGGCATGTCATGTTGGGCCGAGGCCGTGGCATGACATGTTGGGCGACGCCGTAGCAAGGCCTGCGGGCCGAGGCTGTGGCATGGCATGTTGGGCGACGCCGTAGCAAGGCATGCGGGCCGAGGCCGTGGCATGTCATGCGGGCCGAGGTCGTGGCATGGCATGCGGGCCGAGGCCGCGGCATGGCATGTTGGGCGACGCCGTAGCAAGGCATGCGGGCCGAGGCCGTGGCATGTCATGCGGGCCGAGGTCGTGGCATGGCATGCGGGCCGAGGCCGTGGCATCGCATGTTGGGCGACGCCGTAGCAAGGCATACGGGCCGAGGCCGTGGCATGGCATGTTTGGCGACGCCGTCGCAAGGCATGCGGTCCGAGGCCGTGGCATGTCATGCGGGCCGAGGCCGTGGCATGGCATGCGGGCCGAGGCCGTGGCATGGCATGCGGGCCGAGGCCGTGGCATGGCATGTTGGACGACGCCGTAGCAAGGCATGCGGGCCGAGGCCGTGGCTTGTCATGCGCGCCGAGGTCGTGGCATGGCATGCGGGCCGAGGCCGTGGCGTGGCATGTTGGGCGACGCCGTAGCAAGGCATGCGGGTCGAGGCCGTGGCATGTCATGCGAGCCGAGGCCGTGGCATGGCATGCGGGCCGAGGCCGTGGCATGGCAAGTTGGGCGACGTCGTGGCAAGGCATGCGGGCCGAGGCCGTGGCATGGCATGCGGGCCGAGGCCGTGGCATGGCATGTTGGACGACGCCGTAGCAAGGCATGCGGGCCGAGGCCGTGGCATGTCATGCGGGTCGAGGCCGTGGCATGGCATGTTTGGCAACGCCGTGGCAAGACATGCGGGCCGTGGCATGGCATGGCATGCGGGCCGAGGCCGTGGCACGACATGTTGGCCAAGGCTAAGGCATGGCACGCCGGGGAACGCGGTGGCATGGCATGCTGGGCAACGCGGTGGCAAGGCATGCGGGCCGGAGCCGTGGCATGGCATGTTGGGCAACGTCGTAGCAAGGCATGCGGGACGAGGCCGGGGCATGGCATGTTGGGCGACGCCGTCGCAAGGCATGCGGTCCGAGGCCGTGGCATGTCCTGCGGGTCGAGGCCGTGGTATGGCATGCGGGCCGAGGCCGTGGCATGGCATGTTGGGCGACGCCGTAGCAAGTCATGCGGTCCGAGGCCGTGGCATGTCATGCGGGCCGAGACCGTGGCATGGCATGTTTGGCAACGCCGTGGCAAGACATGCGGGCCGTGGCATG
>NC_138973.1:149241113-149251113 GCF_055761805.1 Camellia sinensis
GAGGGACACGCTTTTCGCAAGGCACCTTCCACTAGGGAAGCACAGGCAACCCGAAGGCGAGTCGAAGACAACCTAAAGGCGATCACCCGAGGGACATGGAGGAATGCACCAGTGGAGTTCGCTGCACAGGCAGGGATCCCTCCAACTCGCACAAACCAAGCACAACTCATGCGCCACGACGTACACTATGCACCAGCCCCCCAAAATGAATCACCCCCCGAAGGACTAAGAAGCCCGACGAACGCGCGAAAACATTTAGAGAAGCCGAGCAAGCACCGGTTAGCGCGAATACGAATAACAAACGCAACAGGCAACTTTCGAGGGACATACTTCCCGCAACAAGCTTCCACAAGGAAAGCACAGGCAACTAGTTCGCACGCCAAAGCCAACCAAATGGCAATTTAACCGAGGGACATGCATTTCGCAAGGCAACTTGCACAATTACCCGAGGGACATGGCATGCTTGCCAAGGCCGTGGCATGATATGCTGCGGGCCAAGGTCGGGGCATGCCATGCTGCTGGACAAGGCCGTGGCAAGGCATGTTGATGGCCGAGGCCATGGCATGGCATGCCATGCTGCTGGCCCAGGCGTTGGCCTGGCATGCTGCTGCTGACCAAGGCTTGGGCTTGCCATGCTGCTGGCAAAGGCTTTGGCATGGCTTGTTGCTGGCCAAGGCCGTCGCATGGCATGGCATGGCATGCTGCTGGCCAAGGACTAGGCATGGCATGGTGCTGCTGGCCAAGGCCGTGGCATCGTGCTGCTGGCCAAGGCCGTGGCATGACATGTTAGCCAAGGTTGGGCATGGCATGCTGCCGGACAAGGCTTTGGCATGGCATCCTTGCGGGCCAAGGCCGTGGCATGGCATGGCATGGCATGCTTGTTGGCCAAGGCCGCGGCACGGCATGCTGCTGGCCAAGGCCGTGGCATGACATGCTTGCCAAGGCTGGGGCATGGCATGCTGCTGCCCAAGGCTTTGGCATGCCATGTTGCTGGCCAAGGCTGTGGCATGGCATGCTGCTGGCCAAGGCCGTGGCATGACATGCTAGCCAAGACCGGGGCATGACACGCTGCTGGCCAAGGCCGTGGCATGGCACGCTGCTGGCCAAGGCCGGGGCATGGCACGCTGCTGGCCAAGGCCGTGGCATGACACGCTGCTGGCCAAGGCCGTGGCATGGCACGCTGCTGGCCAAGGCCGGGGCATGACATGTTGGCCAAGGCCGGGGCATGGCATGCTGTTGGCCAAGGTCGTGGCATGACAAGCTTGCCAAGGCTGGGGCATGGCATGCTGCTGGCCAAGGCTTTGGCACGCCAAGTTGCTGGCCAAGGCCGTGGCATGGCATGGCATGCTGCTGGCCAAGGCTGTGGCATGACATGCTGGCCAAGGCCGGGGCATGGCATGCTGCTGGCCAAGGCGGTGGCATGGTCATGCTGCTGGCCAAGGCCGGGGCATGGCATGCTGCTGGCCAAGGCCGTGGCATGGCATGCTACTGGCTTTGGCTGGGCTGCCTTGGCCGTGGCTTGGCATGCTGCTGGCTTTGGCTGGGCTGCCTTGGCCGTGGCATCGCATGCTGCTGGCCTTGGCCTTGGCATGGCATGCGGCTGGCTTTGGCTGGGCTGCCTTGGCCGTGGCATGGCATGCTGCTGGCCTTGGCCGTGGCATGGCATGCTGCTGGCCTTGGCCTTGGCATGGCATGCTGCTGGCTTTGGTGGGCTGCCTTGGCCGTGGCATGGCATGATGCTGGCCTTGGCCATGGCATGGCATGCTGCTGGCTTTGGCTGGGCTGCCTTGGCCGTGGCATGGCATGCTGCTGGCCTTGGCCTTGGCATGGCATGCTCCTGGATTTGGCTGGGTTGCCTTGGCCGTGGCATGGCATGCTGCTGGCCTTCGCCTTGGCATGGCATGCTGCTGGCTTTGGCTGGGCTGCCTTGGACGTGGCATGGCATGCTGCTGGCCTAGGCATTGGCATGGCTTGCTGCTGGCTTTGGCTGGGCTGCCTTGGCCGTGGCATGGCATGCTGCTGGCCTTGTCCTTGGCATGGCATGCTGCTGGCTTTGGCGGGGCTGCCTTGGCCGTGGCATGGCAGGCTGCTGGCCTAGGCCTTGGCATGGCATGCTGCTGGCTTTGGCTGGGCTGCCTTGGCCTTGGCATGGCATGATGCTGGCCTTGGCCTTGGCATGGCATGCTGCTGGCTTTGGCTGGGCTGCCTTGGCCGTGGCATCGCATGCTGCTGGCCATGGCCTTGGCATGGCATGCTGCTGGCTTTGGCTGGGCTGCCTTGGCCGTGGCATGGCATGCTGCAGGCCTTGGCCTTGGCATGGCATGCTGCTGGCTTTGGCGGGGCTGCCTTGGCCTTGGCAAGGCATGCTGCTGCCCTTGGCCTTGGCATGGCATGCTGCAGGCTTGGGCTGGGCTGCCTTGGCCGTGGCATGGCATGCTGCTGGCCTAGGCCATGGCATGGCATGGCAAGCTGCTGGCTTCCGCTGGGCTGCCTTGGCCTTGGCATGGCATGCTGTTGGCTTTGGCTGGGCAGCCTTGGCCGTGGCATGGCATGCTGCAGGCCTAGGCCTTGGCATGGCATGCAGCTGGCTTTGGCGGGGCTGCCTTGGCCGTGGCATGGCATGCTGCTGGCCTTGGCCTTGGCATGGCATGCTGCTGGCCTTGGCCTTGGCATGGCATGCTGCTGGCTTTGGCTGGGCTGCCTTGGCCGTGGCATGGCTTGCTGCTGGCCTTGGCCTTGGCATGGCATGCTGCTGGCTTTGGCTGGGCTGCCTTGGCCGGGGCATGGCATGCGGCTGGCCTTGGCCTTGGCATGGCATGCTGCTGGCTTTGGCTGGGCTGCCTGGGCCGTGGCATGGCTTGCTGCTGGCCTAGGCATTGGCATGGCATGCTGCTGGCTTTGGCTGGGCTGGCTTGGACGTGGCATGGCATGCTGCTGGCCTTGGCCTTGGCATGGCTTGCTGCTGGCTTTGGCTGGGCTGCCTTGGCCGTGGCATGGCATGCTGCTGGCCTTGGCCTAGGCATGGCATGCTGCTGGCTTTGGCTGGGCTGCCTTGGCCGTGGCATGGCATGATGCTGGGCTTGGCCTTGGCATCGCATGCTGCTGGCTTTGGCTGGGCTGCCTTGGCCGTGGCATGGCATGCTGCTGGCCTTGGCCTTGGCATGGCATGCTGCTGGCCTTGGCCTTGGCATGGCATGCTGCTGGCTTTGGCTGGGCTGCCTTGGCCGTGGCATGGCATGCTGCTGGCCTAGGCATTGGCATGGCTTGCTGCTGGCTTTGGCTGGGCTGCCTTGGCCGTGGCATGGCATGCTGCTGGCCTTGGCCTTGGCATGGCATGCTGCTGGGTTTGGTTGGACTGCCTTGGCAGTGGCATCGCATGTTGCTGGCCTTGGTCTTGGCATGGCATGGCATGCTGCTGGCCTTGGCCTTGGCATGGCATGCTGCTGGCTTTGGCTGGGCTGCCTTGGCCGTGGCATGGCATGCTGCTGGCTTTGGCTGGGCTACCTTGGCTGTGGCATCGCATGCTGCTGGCCTTGGCCTTGGCATGGCATGCGGCTGGCTTTGGCTGGGCTGCCTCGGCCGTGGCATGGCATGCAGCTGGCCTTGGCCTTGGCATGGTATGCTGCTGGCTTTGGCTGGCCTGCCTTGGCCGTGGGATGGAATGCTGCGGGCCTAGGCCTTGGCATGGCATGCTGCTGGCTTTGGCTGGGCTGCCTTGGCCCTGGCATGGCATGCTGCTGGCCTTGGCCATGGCATGGCATGGCATGCTGCTGGCTTGGGCTGGGCTGCCTTGGCCTTGGCACAGCATGCTGCTGGCCTTGGCCTTGGCATGGCATGATGCTGGCTTTGGTTGGGCTGCCTTGGCCGTGGCATGGCATGCTGCTGGCCTTGGCCTTGGCATGGCATGCTGCTGGCTTTGGCTGCGCTGCGTTGGCCGTGGCATGGCATGCTGCTGGCCAAGGCCTTGGCATGGCATGCTGCAGGCTTTGGCTGGGCTGCCTTGGCCGTGGCATGGCATGCTGCTGGCCTTGGCCTTGGCATGGCATGTTGCTGGCTTTGGCTGGGCTGCCTTGGCCGTGGCATGGCATGCTGCTGGCCTTGGTCTTGGCATGGCAAGCTGCTGGCTTTGGCTGGGCTGCCTTGGCCGTGGCATGGCATGCTGCTGTCCTAGCCCTTGGCATGGCATGCTGCTGGCTTTGGCTGGGCTGCCTTCGCCGTGGCATGCCATGCTGCTGGCCTTGGCCTTGGGGCAGGGCTGCCTTGGCTGCGGTTCTTATCACTAGACGTGCAAAGGCGTGCAGTTCTTATCACTAGACGCGCGCGGTATTCGCACAGGCCACGCTGCCCACGCCGCGGGCATGCCAGGCCAGGCTGCCCTGGCCGGCTGCATGCCAGGCCGCCCCGGCCGTGCGCATGCCATGCCGTGCTGCCCAGGCCGGCTGCATGCCAGGCCGCCCAGGCCGTGCGCATGCCATGCCGTGCTGCCCACGCCGCGGGCATGCCAGGCCAGCTGCATGCCAGGCCGCCCAGGCCGTGCGCATGCCATGCCGTGCTGCCCATGCAGCGCGCATGCCAGGCCGCCCACGCCCGCGCGCATGCCACGCCATGCTGCTCAAGGCCGCGGTCCAGGCCGCCCAAGGCCGCGCCCGAGCCGCCCAAGGCCGCGTCCAGGCCGCCCAAGGCCGCGCCCAGGCAGCCCAAGGCCGCGCCCGTGCCGCCCAAGGCCGTGCCCGAGCCGCCCAAGGCCGCGCCCAGGCCGCGCAAGGCCGACCAAGGCCGCCCAAGGCCGCGGTCCAGGCCGCCCAAGGCCGCGGCCGAGCCGCCCAAGGCCGCAGCCCAGGCCTCGGTCGAGCCGCAGTGCTTGTAACCCAAGGCCGCAGCCCAGGCCGCGCCCAACATGGGGCGTACCTGCCACTGCCTTGCCCTGGGCAAGGGAGGTGCCCCCCCCCTTATAATAGCCTGTTAAGCCCTTTTCAATCTGGCAGGAGGAAACATCAACCATGTTCGAGGAGTCAAAATTGGGTTTTTTTAAAAAGTAATGGTTTTTTGCCAAAACTTTCAACATGAAAGTTGTAGGAAATAATTTAATACACCATAAAAAAAAATTAAAAAAAATATTTTGGTACCGGAAATATTTTATTTTAATTTATTTCGATTTTAATACTTAAAAAATAATAAAAATGGTCAAAAAATTATGGAAAAATTCCAATAATTAAAGGATGATTCACTAGTAATTATAGAAATTATTAAATTATTTTTTTCATTTTTTTTATTTTATTTTGATTTTTTTTGCCAAATAAGGGCTTTAAAAATTCGAAAAGCTCAAGAAAAATTGCAAAAAAATAGGGAATGACATTTAAAATTTATTGTAGTGCATTTTTAATTATGTTGCACGGTTTGGGTAAGATTATAAAAGAATCATGTTCAAAAAGATCGATCGAGGCGGTGGCATGCCATGGCCTTGGCCTTGGCCTTTGGCCTTGGCCTTTGGCCGCGGCCTTGGCCTTGGCCTTGGGCATGCCTTGCACAGGGACTTGGCCTTGCGCACTGCCTTGGCCTTGGCCTTGGCCTTGGCATGGCATGCTCGCCGAGGCCGTGGCATGCCTTGCTGCTAGCCAAGGCCGTGGCGTGGCATGCTCGCCCAGCCCGTGGCATGCCATGCTCACCCAGCCCGTGGCACGCCATGTTGGCCCAAGGCATTGGCATGGCATGCCGGCCAAGGCATGCTGGCCAACGCTGCACAAGGCAGTGCCATGGCATGGCATGCTGACCAAGACCGTGCCATGGCATGATGGGCGAGGCCGGGGCATGGCATGCTGGCCGAGGCCGTGGCTTGCCATGCCGCCACGGCCGTGGCATGCCGGGCAACGGACTGGCATGGCCCAGCCCGTGGCACGCCATGTTGGCCCAAGGCATTGGCATGGCATGCCGGCCAAGGCATGCTGGCCAACGCTGCGGCACGGCGTGCTGGACAAGGCGGTGCCATGGCATGGCATGCTGGCCGAGGCCGTGCCATGGCATGCTGGCCGAGGCCGTGGCTTGCCATGCCGCCACGGCCGTGGCATGCTGGCTGTGGCGGTGGCACGATATGCTGGTCAAGGCAGTGGCATGGCATGTTGGCCAAGGCTAAGGCATGGCACGCTGTGGCATGGCATGCTGGCCAAGGCAGTCGCAAGGCATGCGGGCCGAGGCCGTGGCATGGCATGCGGGCCGAGGCCGTGGCACGGCCCGTTGGGCAACACGGTGGCATGGCATGCTGGGCAACGCCGTGGCAAGGCATGCGGGCCGAGGCCTTGGCATGGCATGCTGGCCGAGGCCGTGGCATGGCATGCGGGCCGAGGCCGTGGCAAGGCATGCGGGCCGAGGACGTGGCATGGCATGCGGGCCGAGGCCGAGGCCGTGGCATGGCATGTTGGGCAACGCCCTGGCAAGCCATGCGGGCCGAGGCCGTGGCATGGCATGTTGGCCAAGGCTAAGGCATGGCACGCCGGGCAACGTGGTGCATTGGCATGCTGGGCAACGCGGTGGCAAGGCATGGGGGCCGAGGCCGTGGCATGGCATGTTAGGCAACGCCGTGGCAAGACATGCGGGCCGAGGCCGTGGCATGGCATGCCGGCCGAGGCCGTCCGTGGCCTGGCATGCGGGACGAGCCCGTGGCATGGCATGCGGGGCGAGGCCGTGGCATGGCATGTTTGGCAACGCCGTGGCAAGACATGCGGGCCGTGGCATGGCATGGCATGGCTTGCGGGCCGAGGTCGTGGCATGGCATGTTGGGCAACGCCGTGGCAAGACATGCGGGCCGAGGCCATGGCATGTCATGCGGGCCGAGGCCGTGGCATGTTGGGCAACTCCTTGGCGAGGCATGCGTGCCAAGGCCGTGGCATGGCATGCGGGCCGAGGCCGTGGCCGTGGCCTGGCATTCCAGCCTTGGCATGCTGGGCAACGCTGTGGCATGGCATGCGGGCCGAGACCGTGGCATGGCATGTTGGCCAAGGCTAATGCATGGCACGCCGGGCAACGCGGTGGCATGGCACGCCGGGCAAGACATGCGGGCCGAGGCCGTGGCATGGCATGCGGGCCGAGGCCGTGGCAGGGCATGCGGGCCGAGGCCGTGGCATGGCATGTTGGGCAACGACTTGGCAAGGCATGCGGGCCGAGCCCGTGGCATGGCACGCGGGCCGAGCCCGTGGCATGGCACGTCGGCCGAGCCCGTGGCACGGCATGCGAGCCGAGCCCGTGGCATGGTATGGCATGCGGGCCGAGGCCGTGGCATGGCATTCCGTCCTTGGCATGCGGGGCAACGCTGTGGCATGGCATGTTGGCCAAGGCCATGGCATGGCCCGCTGGGCAACGCGGTGGCGTGGCATGCTGGGCAACGCCGTGGCAAGGCATGCGGGCCGAGGCCGTGGCATGGCATGCGGGCCGAGGCCGCGTAGTGGCATGCGGGCTGAGGCCGTGGCACAGCATTCCGGCCTTGGCATGCTGGGCAACGCTGTGGCAAGGCATGCGGACCGAGGCCTTGGCATGGCATGAGGGCCGAGGCCGCGGCATGGCATGCGGGCCGAGGCCGCGTAGTGGCATGCGGGCTGAGGCCGTGGCACAGCATTCCGGCCTTGGCATGCTGGGCAACGCTGTGGCATGGCATGTTGGCCAAGGCTAAGGCATGGCACACTGGGCAACGCGGTGGCATGCCATGCTGGGAAACGCTGTGGCAAGGCATGCGGGCCGAGGCCGTGGCATGGCATGTTGGGCGACGCCGTGGCAAGGAATGAGGGTCGGGGCCGTGGCATGTCATGCGGGCCGAGGCCGTGGCATGGCATGTTGGCCGACGCCGTAGCAAGGCATGCGGGCCGAGGCCGTGGCATGTCATGCTGGCCGAGGCCGTGGCATGGCATGTTTGGCAACGCCGTGGCAAGACACGCGGGCCGTGGCATGGCATGGCATGCGGGCCGAGGCCGTGGCACGACATATAGGCCAAGGCTAAGGCATGGCACACCGGGCATCGCGGTGGCATGGCATGCTGGGCAACGCGGTGGCAAGGCATGCGGGCCGAGGCCGTGGCATGGCATGTTGGGCAACGCCGTAGAAAGGCATGCGGGCCGAGGCCGTGGCATGGCATGCGGGCCGAGGCCGTGGCATGGCATGTTGGGCGACGCCGTAGCAAGGCGTGCGGGCCGAGGCCGTGGCATGTCATGCGGGCCGAGGCCGTGGCATGGCATGCGGGCCGAGGCCGTGGCATGGCATGTTGGGCGACGCCGTAGCAAGGCATGCGGGCCGAGGCCGTGGCATGGCATGTTTGGCAACGCCGTGGCAAGACATGCGGGCCGTGGCATGGCATGGCATGCGGGCCGAGGCTGTGGCACGACATGTTGGCCAAGGCTAAGGGATGGCACGCCGGGCAACGCGGTGGCATGGCATGCTGGGCAACGCGGTGGCGAGGCATGCGGGCCGAGGCCGTGGCATGGCATGTTGGGCAACGACGTAGCAAGGCATGCGGGCCGAGGTCGTGGCATGTCATGCGGGCCGAGGCCGTGGCATGTCATGCGGGCCGAGGCCGTGGCATGGCAAGTTGGGCGACGTCATAGCAAGGCATGCGGGCCGAGGCCGTGGCATGTCATGCGGGCCGAGGCCGTGGCGTGGCATGCGGGCCGAGGCCGTGGCATGGCATGTTGGGCGACGCCGTAGAAAGGCATGCGGGCCGAGGCCGTGGCATGTCATGCGGGCCGAGTCCGTGGCATGGCATGTTTGGCAATGCCGGGCAAGACATGCGGGCCGTGGCATGGCATGTCATGCGGGCCGAGGCCGTGGCACGACATGTTGGCCAAGGTGAAGGCATGGCACGCTGGGCAACGCGGTGGCAAGGCATGCGGGCCGGGGCCGTGGCATGGCATGTTGGGCAACGTCGTAGCAAGGCATGCGGGCCGAGGCCGTGGCATGGCATGTTGGGCGACGCCGTAGCAAGGCATGCGGTCCGAGGCCATGGCATGTCATGCGGGCCGAGGCCGTGGCATGGCATGCGGGCCGAGGCCGTGGCATGGCAAGTTGGGCGACGCCGTAGCAAGGCATGCGGGCCGAGGCCGTGGCATGTCATGCGAGCCGAGGTCGTGGCATGGCATGCGGGCCGAGGCCGTGGCATGGCAAGTTGGGCGACGTCGTGGCAAGGCATGCGGGCCGAGGCCGTGGCATGGCATGCGGGCCGTGGCCGTGGCATGGCATGTTGGGCGACGCCGTAGCAAGGCATGTGGGCCGAGGCCGTGGCATGTCATGCGGGCCGAGGCCGTGGCATGTCATGCGGGCCGAGGCCGTGGCATGGCATGTTTGGCAACGCCGTGGCAAGACATGCGGGTCGTGGCATGGCATGGCATGCGGGCCGAGGCCGTGGCACGACTTGTTGGCCAAGGCTAAGGCATGGCACGCCGGGCAACGCGGTGGCATGGCATGCTGGGCAACGCGGTGGCAAGGCATGCGGGCCGAGGCCGTGGCATGGCATGTTGGGCAACACCGTAGAAGGGCATGCGGGCCGAGGCCGCGGCATGGCATGCGGGCCGAGGCCGTGGCATGGCGTGTTGGGCGACGCCGTAGCAAGGCATGCGGGCCGAGGCCGTGGCATGTCATGCGGGCTGAGGCCGTGGCATGGCATGCGGGCCGAGGCCGTGGCATGGCATGTTGGCCGAGGCCGTGGGAAGGCATGCGGACCGAGGCCGTGGCATGGCATGTTTGGCAACGCCGTGGCAAGACATGCGGGCCGTGGCATGGCATGGCATGCGGGCCGAGGCGGTGGCACGACTTGTTGGCCAAGACCAAGGCATGGCACGCCGGGCAACGCGGTCGCATGGCATGCTGGGCAACGCGGTGGCAAGGCATGCGGGCCGGGGCCGTGACATGGCATGTTGGGCAACGCCGAAGCATGGCATGCGGGCCGAGGTCGTGGCATGGCATGCGGGCCGAGGCCGTGGCATGCCATGTTGGCCAAGGCTAAGGCATGGCATGCCGGGCAACG
>NC_138973.1:149261113-149281113 GCF_055761805.1 Camellia sinensis
CAAGGCCGTGGCATGACATGCTTGCCAAGGCCGGGGCATGGCAAGCTGCTGGCCAAGGTCGTGGCATGGCACGCTGCTGGCCAAGGCCGGGGCATGGCACGCTGCTGGCCATGGCCGTGGCATGACAAGCTTGCCAAGGCCGGGGCATGGCATGTTGCTGGCCAAGGCTTTGGCATGCCATGCTGCTGGCCAAGGCCGTGGCATGACATGCTGCTGGCCAAGGCCGTGGCATGACATGCTGGCCAAGGCCGGGGCATGGCATGCTGCTGGCCAAGGCCGGGGCATGGCATGCTGCTGGCCAAGGCCGTGGCATGACATGCTTGCCAAGGCCAGGGCATGGCATGCTGCTGGCAAAGGCTTTGGCATGCCATGTTGCTGGCCAAGGCTGTGGCATGGCATGCTGGCCTAGGCCAACGTTCCACCGCCACCAGCGCGGGCCGCCACTCGACGCATCCCGTGCTTGGCTATGTAGTTTCGATGCCACAAACCAAGCGATGGCATGTGCCAAGCGCCCGCCTAGGCATAGGCGTGGCCTGTGGCCTGGCCATGCTGGCCAGCCTTAAGGGAGGTGCCCCCCCCCCTTATAATAGCCTGTTAAGCCCTTTTCAATCTGGCAGGAGGAAACATCAACCATGTTCGAGGAGTCATAATGGGGTTTTTTAAAAAAGTAATGGTTGTTTGCCAAAACTTTCAACATGAAAGTTGTAGGAAATAATTTAATACACCATAAAAAAAATTATAAAAAAATATTTGGCCACCGGAAATATTTTATTTTAATTTATTCCGATTTTAATACTTAAAAATAATAAAAATTACTAAAAATACTCAAAAAATTCTAGAAAAATTCCAACAATTATAAGATGAGGCACTAGTAATTATAGTAATTTTTTTAATTATTTTTTTATTTTTTATTTATTTTATTATAATTTTTATGAGTAAATAAATAATTAGAAAGCCCGATGAACGTGCAAAAACTCTTAGAGAAACCGAGCAAGCATCGGATAGCTCGAATGCAAATAACAAACGCAACAGGCAACTTCCGAGGGACATACTTTTCCCAACAAGCTTCCACTGGGGAAAGCACTAGCAACGTGTTCGCAAGTCAAAGGCAACCAAACGGCTATTACCCGAGGGACATGCATTTCGCAAGGCAACATATACGTAAGTCAAAGCCAAACCAAATGGCAATTACACGAGGGACAGGATTGCTTGCCAAGGGCGTGGCATGCGATGTTCTAGCCCAAGGCCAAGGCACGCCACGCTGCGGGACAAGGCCGTGGCAAGACATGCGGCTGGCCTTGGCCTTGTCATGGCATGCTGCTGGCTTTGGCTGGGCTGCGTTGGCCTTGGCATGGAATGTTGCTGGCTTCGGATGGGTTGCCTTGGCCTTGGCCTTGGCCTTGGCCTTGGAATGGCATGCTGCTGGCCTTGGTCGTGGCATGGCATGCTGCTGGCCTTGGCCGTGGCATGGCATGCTGCTGGCCTTGGCCTAGGCATGGCAAGCGGCTGGCTTTGGCTGGCCTGCCTTGGCCGTGGCATGGCATGCTGTTGGCCTTGGCCTTGGCATGGCATGCTGCTGGCTTTGGCTGGGCTGCCTTGGCCGTGGCATGGCATGCTGCTGGCCTTGGCCTTGGCATGGCATGCTGCTGGCTTTGGCTGGGCTGCCTTCGCCGTGGCATGGCATGCTGCTGGCCTTGGCCATGGCATGGCATGCTGCTGGCTTGGGCTGGGCTGCCTTGGCCGTGGCATGGCATGCGGCTGGCCTTGGCCTTGGCATGGCATGCTGCTGGCTTTGGCTGGGCTGCCTTGGCCGTGGCATGGCATGCCGCTGGCCTTGGCCTTGGCATGGCATGCTGCTGGCTTTGGCTGGGCTGCCTTGCCCGTGGCATCGCATGCTGCTGGCCTTGGCCTTGGCATGGCATGCTGCAGGCTTTGGCTGGGCTGCCTTGGCCGTGGCATGGCATGCTGCTGGCCTTGGCCATGGCATGGCATGCTGCTGGCTTGGGCTGGGCTGCCTGGGCCGTGGCATGGCATGCCGCTGGCCTAGGCCTTGGCATGGCATGCTGCTGGCTTTGCCTGGGCTGCCTCGGCCGTGGCATGGCATGCTGCTGGCCTTGGCCTTGGCATGGCATGCTGCTGGCTTTGGCTGGGCTTCCTTCGCCGTGGCATGGCATGCTGCTGGCCTAGGCCATGGCATGGCATGCTGCTGGCTTTGGCTGGCCTGCCTTGGCCGTGGCATGGCATGCTGCTGGCCTTGGCCTTGGCATGGCATGCTGCTGGCTTTGGCTGGGCAGCCTTGGCCGTGGCATGGCATGCTGCTGGCCTTGGCCTTGGCATGGCATGCTGCTGGCTTTGGCTGGGCTGCCTTGGCCGTGGCGTGGCATGCTGCTGGCCTTGGCCATGGCATGGCATGCTGCTGGCTTGGGCTGGGCTGCCTTGGCCGTGGCCTGGCATGCTGCTGGCCTAGGCCTTGGCATGGCATGCTGCTGGCTTTGGCTGGGCTGCCTTGGCCGTGGCATGGCGTGCTGCTGGCCTTGGCCTTGGCATGGCATGCTGCTGGCTTTGGCTGGGCTGCCTTGGCCGTGGCATCGCATGCGGCTGGCCTTGTCCTTGGCATGGCATGCTGCTGGCTTTGGCTGGCCTGCCTTGGCCGTGGCATGGCATGCTGCTGGCCTAGGCCTTGGCATGGCATGCTGCTGGCTTTTGCTGGGCTGCCTTGGCCGTGGCATGGCGTGCTGCTGGCCTTGGCCTTGGCATGGCATGCTGCTGGCTTTGGCTGGGCTGCCTTGGCCGTGGCATCGCATGCGGCTGGCCTTGTCCTTGGCATGGCATGCTGCTGGCTTTGGCTGGCCTGCCTTGGCCGTGGCATGGCATGCTGCTGGCCTTGGCCTTGGCATGGCATGCTGCTGGCTTTGGCTGGGCTGCCTTGGCCGTGGCATGGCATCCTGCTGTCCTTGGCCATGGCATGGCATGCTGCTGGCTTGGGCTGGGCTGCCTTGGCCGTGGCATGGCATGCTGCTGGCCTAGGCCTTGGCATGGCATGCTGCTGGCTTTGGCTGGGCTGGCTTGGCCATGGCATGGCATGCTGCTGGCCTAGGCCATGGCATGGCATGCTGCTGGGTTTGGCTGGCCTGCCTTGGCCGTGGCATGGCATGCTGCTGGCCTTGGCCTTGGCATGGCATGCTGCTGGCTTTGGCTGGGCTGCCTTGGCCGTGGCATGGCATGCTGCTGGCCTTGGCCTTGGCATGGCATGCTGCTGGCTTTTGCTGGGCTGCCTTGGCCGTGGCATCGCATGCGGCTGGCCTTGAACTTTGCATGGCATGCTGCTGGCTTTGGCTGGCCTGCCTTGGCCGTGGCATGGCATGCTGCTGGCCTTGGCCTTGGCATGGCATGCTGCTGGCTTTGGCTGGGCTGCCTTGGCCGTGGCATGGCATGCTGCTGGCCTTGGCCATGGCATGGCATGCTGCTGGCTTGGGCTGGGATGCCTTGGCCGTGGCATGGCATGCTGCTTGCCTAGGCCTTGGCATGCCATGCTGCTGGCTTTGGCTGGGCTGCCTTGGCCGTGGCATGGCATGCTGCTGGCCTTGGCCTTGGCATGGCATGCTGCTGGCTTTGGGTGGGCTGCCTAGGCCGGGGCATGGCATGCTGCTGGCCTTGGCCATGGCATGGCATGCTGCTGACTTGGGCTGGGCTGCCTTGGCCGTGGCATGGCTTGCGGCTGGCCTTGGCCTTGGCATGGCAAGCTGCTGGCTTTGGCTGGGCTGCCTTGGTGGTGGCATGGCATGCCGCTGGCCTTCGCCTTGGCATGGCATGCTGCTGGCTTTGGCTGGGCTGCCTTGGCCGGGGCATGGCATGCTGCTGGCCTTGGCCATGGCATGGCATGCTGCTGGCTTGGGCTGGGCTGCCTTGGCCGTGGCATGGCATGCTGCTGGCCTAGGCCTTGGCATGGCATGCTGCTGGCATTGGCTGGGCTGCCTTGGCCGTGGCATGGCATGCTGCTGGCCTTGGCCTTGGCATGGCATGCTGCTGGCTTTGGCTGGGCTGCCTTGGCCGTGGCATGGCATGGTGCTGGCCTTGGCCATGGCATGGCATGCTGCTGGCTTGGGCTGGGCTGCCTTGGCCGTGGCATGGCATGCGGCTGGCCTTGGCCCGGGCATTGCATGCTGCTGGCTTTGGCTGGGCTGCCTTGGCCGTGGCATGGCATGCAGCTGGCCTTGGCCATGGCATGGCATGCTGCTGGCTTGGGCTGGGCTGCCTTGGCCGTGGCATGGCATGCTGCTGGCCTAGGCCTTGGCATGGCATGCTGCTGGCTTTGGCTGGGCTGCCTTGGCCGTGGCATGGCATGCTGCTGGCCTTGGCCTTGGCATGGCATGCTGCTGGCTTTGGCTGGGCTGCCTTGGCCGTGGCATGGCATGCTGCTGGCCTTGGCCATGGCATGGCATGCTGCTGGCTTGGGCGGGGCTGCCTTGGCCGTGGCATGGCATGCGGCTAGCCTTGGCCTTGGCATGGCATGCTGCTGGCTTTGGCTGGGCTGCCTTGGCAGTGGCATGCCATGCTGCTGTCCTTGGCCATGGCATGGCATGCTGCTGGCTTGGGCTGGGCTGCCTTGGCCGTGGCATGGCATGCTGCTGGCCTAGGCCTTGGCATGGCATGCTGCTGGCTTCGGCTGGGCTGCCTTGGCCGTGGCATGGCATGCGGCTGGCCTTGGCCATGGCATGGCATGCTGCTGGCTTTGGCTGGGCTGCCTTGGCCGTGGCATGGCATGCCGCTGGCCTTGGCCTTGGCATGGCATGGTGCTGGCATTGGCTGGGCTGCCTTGGCCGTGGCATGGCATGCTGCTGGCCTTGGCCATGGCATGGCATGCTGCTGGCTTTGGCTGGGCTGCGTTGGCCGGGGCATGGCATGCTGCTGGCCTTGGCCATGGCATGGCATGCTGCTGGCTTGGGCTGGGCTGCCTTGGCCGTGGCATGGCATGCTGCTGGCCTAGGCCTTGGCATGGCATGCTGCTGGCATTGGCTGGGCTGCCTTGGCCGTGGCATGGCATGCTGCTGGCCTTGGCCTTGGCATGGCATGCTGCTGGCTTTGGCTGGGCTGCCTTGGCCGTGGCATGGCATGGTGCTGGCCTTGGCCATGGCATGGCATGCTGCTGGCTTGGGCTGGGCTGCCTTGGCCGTGGCATGGCATGCGGCTGGCCTTGGCCCGGGCATGGCATGCTGCTGGCTTTGGCTGGGCTGCCTTGGCCGTGGCATGGCATGCAGCTGGCCTTGCCCATGGCATGGCATGCTGCTGGCTTGGGCTGGGCTGCCTTGGCCGTGGCATGGCATGCTGCTGGCCTAGGCCTTGGCATGGCATGCTGCTGGCTTCGGCTGGGCTGCCTTGGCCGTGGCATGGCTTGCTGCTGGCCTTGGCCTTGGCATGGCATGCTGCTGGCTTTGGCTGGGCTGCCTTGGCCGTGGCATGGCATGCTGCTGGCCTTGGCCATGGCATGGCATGCTGCTGGCTTGGGCGGGGCTGCCTTGGCCGTGGCATGGCATGCGGCTGGCCTTGGCCTTGGCATGGCATGCTGCTGGCTTTGGCTGGGCTGCCTTGGCTGTGGCATGCCGTGCTGCTGTCCTTGGCCATGGCATGGCATGCTGCTGGCTTGGGCTGGGCTGCCTTGGCCGTGGCATGGCATGCTGCTGGCCTAGGCCTTGGCATGGCATGCTGCTGGCTTCGGCTGGGCTGCCTTGGCCGTGGCATGGCATGCGGCTGGCCTTGGCCATGGCATGGCATGCTGCTGGCTTTGGCTGGGCTGCCTTGGCCGTGGCATGGCATGCCGCTGGCCTTGGCCTTGGCATGGCATGGTGCTGGCATTGGCTGGGCTGCCTTGGCCGTGGCATGGCATGCTGCTGGCCTTGGCCATGGCATGGCATGCTGCTGGCTTTGGCTGGGCTGCCTTGGCCGTGGCATGGCATGGTGCTGGCCTTGGCCATGGCATGGCATGCTGCTGGCTTGGGCTGGGCTGCCTTGGCCGTGGCATGGCATGCGGCTGGCCTTGGCCCGGGCATGGCATGCTGCTGGCTTTGGCTGGGCTGCCTTGGCCGTGGCATGGCATCCAGCTGGCCTTGGCCATGGCATGGCATGCTGCTGGCTTGGGCTGGGCTGCCTTGGCCGTGGCATGGCATGCTGCTGGCCTAGGCCTTGGCATGGCATGCTGCTGGCTTTGGCTGGGCTGGCTTGGCCGTGGCATGGCATGCTGCTGGCCTTGGCCTTGGCATGGCATGCTGCTGGCTTTAGCTGGGCTGCCTTGGCCGTGGCATGGCATGCTGCTGGCCTTGGCCATGGCATGGCATGCTGCTGGCTTGGGCGGGGCTGCCTTGGCCGTGGCATGGCATGCGGCTGGCCTTGGCCTTGGCATGGCATGCTGCTGGCTTTGGCTGGGCTGCCTTGGCTGTGGCATGGCATGCTGCTGGCCTTGGCCATGGCATGGCATGCTGCTGGCTTGGGCTGGGCTGCCTTGGCCGTGGCATGGCATGCTGCTGGCCTAGGCCTTGGCATGGCATGCTGCTGGCTTCGGCTGGGCTGCCTTGGCCGTGGCATGCCAGGCTGCTGGCCTTGGCCATGGCATGGCATGCTGCTGGGTTTGGCTGGCCTGCCTTGGCCGTGGCATGGCATGCTGCTGGCCTTGGCCATGGCATGGCATGCTGCTGGCTTGGGCGGGGCTGCCTTGGCCGTGGCATGGCATGCGGCTGGCCTTGGCCTTGGCATGGCATGCTGCTGGCTTTGGCTGGGCTGCCTTGGCTGTGGCATGCCATGCTGCTGTCCTTGGCCATGGCATGGCATGCTGCTGGCTTGGGCTGGGCTGCCTTGGCCGTGGCATGGCATGCTGCTGGCCTAGGCCTTGGCATGGCATGCTGCTGGCTTCGGCTGGGCTGCCTTGGCCGTGGCATGGCATGCGGCTGGCCTTGGCCATGGCATGGCATGCTGCTGGCTTTGGCTGGGCTGCCTTGGCCGTGGCATGGCATGCCGCTGGCCTTGGCCTTGGCATGGCATGGTGCTGGCATTGGCTGGGCTGCCTTGGCCGTGGCATGGCATGCTGCTGGCCTTGGCCATGGCATGGCATGCTGCTGGCTTTGGCTGGGCTGCCTTGGCCGTGGCATGGCATGGTGCTGGCCTTGGCCATGGCATGGCATGCTGCTGGCTTGGGCTGGGCTGCCTTGGCCGTGGCATGGCATGCGGCTGGCCTTGGCCCGGGCATGGCATGCTGCTGGCTTTGGCTGGGCTGCCTTGGCCGTGGCATGGCATGCAGCTGGCCTTGGCCATGGCATGGCATGCTGCTGGCTTGGGCTGGGCTGCCTTGGCCGTGGCATGGCATGCTGCTGGCCTAGGCCTTGGCATGGCATGCTGCTGGCTTTGGCTGGGCTGGCTTGGCCGTGGCATGGCATGCTGCTGGCCTTGGCCTTGGCATGGCATGCTGCTGGCTTTGGCTGGGCTGCCTTGGCCGTGGCATGGCATGCTGCTGGCCTTGGCCATGGCATGGCATGCTGCTGGCTTGGGCGGGGCTGCCTTGGCCGTGGCATGGCATGCGGCTGGCCTTGGCCTTGGCATGGCATGCTGCTGGCTTTGGCTGGGCTGCCTTGGCTGTGGCATGGCATGCTGCTGGCCTTGGCCATGGCATGGCATGCTGCTGGCTTGGGCTGGGCTGCCTTGGCCGTGGCATGGCATGCTGCTGGCCTAGGCCTTGGCATGGCATGCTGCTGGCTTCGGCTAGGCTGCCTTGGCCGTGGCATGCCAGGCTGCTGGCCTTGGCCATGGCATGGCATGCTGCTGGGTTTGGCTGGCCTGCCTTGGCCGTGGCATGGCATGCTGCTGGCCTTGGCCTTGGCATGGCATGCTGCTGGCTTTGGCTGGGCTGCCTTGGCGGTGGCATGGCATGCTGCTGGCCTTGGCCTTGGCATGGCATGCTGCTAGCTTTGGCTGGGCTGCCTTGGCCGTGGCATGGCATGCTGTTGGCCTTGGCCTTGGCATGGCATGCTGCTGGCTTTGGCTGGGCTGCCTTGGCCGTGGCATGGCATGCGGCTGGCCTTGGCCATGGCATGGCATGCTGCTGGCTTGGGCTGGGCTGCCTTGGCCGTGGCATGGCATGCGGCTGGCCTTGGCCTTGGCATGGCATGCTGCTGGCTTTGGCTGGGCTGCCTTGGCCGTGGCATGGCATGCCGCTGGCCTTGGCCTTGGCATGGCATGGTGCTGGCTTTGGCTGGGCTGCCTTGGCCGTGGCATGGCATGCTGCTGGCCTTGGCCATGGCATGGCATGCTGCTGGCTTGGGCTGGGCTACCTTGGCCGTGGCATGGCATGCTGCTGGCCTAGGCCTTGGCATGGCATGCTGCTGGCTTTGGCTGGGCTGCCTTGGCCGTGGCATGGCATGCTGCTGGTCTTGGCCATGGCATGGCATGCTGCTGGCTTTGGCTGGGCTGCCTTGGCCGGGGCATGGCATGCTGCTGGCCTTGGCCTTGGCATGGCATGCTGCTGGCTTTGGCTGGGCTGCCTTGGCCGTGGCATGGCATGCTGCTGGCCTTGGCCTTGGCATGGCATGCTGCTGGCTTTGGCTGGGCTGCGTTCGCCGTGGCATGCCATGCTGCTGGCCTTGGCCTTGGGGCTGGGCTGTCTTGGCTGCGGTTCTTATCACTAGACATGCGTTGCGTGCGAAGGCGTGCGCGACCATGCGCGCAACACGCGCACCCTGGTCAAAAGACCACGCGCGCGGTATTCGCACACACTACAACAAAAAAGGTCTATGGTGACGAAAACGCGTGACGAAAAAATATTTCGTCTCCAAATATGCATGTTTTAGTGATGAAAATAAGATTTCGTCTCCAATTGTACTATTTTTAGAGACGAAAACCAAATTTCGTCACCCAATGCTTAAAATCACATAAAACAATAGGTGACGAAAAATTTATTCGTCTCTAAATTTTATTTTTCGTCACAAAACAATTTCCCACCCTTGGAAAATTTGGCGGAAGATTTGGTGCCATTTTGGAGACGAAATTTTTCGTCACCATTGTAAAAAATTTTAGAGAGGAAATAATTTCGTCTCTAAATGTATTATTTTTAGAGAGGAAAACCAAAATTTGCCACCAAATGCTTAAAATCAATAAAAAATAAAATTGAACCATAGATATCTCTCTCTGTCACTCCCTCACCCATATATCTCCGTCACACCGTCTATTCATCTTTATCGCATCGGTCAACCCGCACGTCACCGGCCGGTGCTCTCTACAAGAGGTCTCTCTCTCTTTCTCTCTCTAGCTCTCACTCCATGTTTTCGCCTCACTCTCTCTACCCTGCCATCTGCTCGCTTTTCTGAGCTCTTTCTTCTCTATTCTCACTTTTCCAACCTCCGTCCCCCCCTTCTCTATTTCGCTATCCCCGTTCTCGTCTCTCACTTTCGTAACTCGTTTTTCCCAAATTTGAACCCGAATTTGTTGGATGCTTCGCTACCTGCGTCCTCCTCACTTGGTTTTTCTCGAACCCTAACTTGGTTTTTCCCATAAATACAACAAAAGTAACCTATGGTGACGAAAAGTAGTGAAGAAAATAAATTTCGTCTCTAAATAAGAACAATTCGTGACGAATTATAAAATTTTGTCACATATAATAAAAAATAAAAATAATAAGTGATGAAATTTATTTTCGTTAATAAATACATCTTTTTAGGTGAGGAAAAATAATGTTTCGTTATCAAAGGTTTTTCCCACTAATTTTTTTTTGTGGCACCAAAATTTTAAAACTTTTGATAAGAACAAAATTTGTCATTAATTATAAAATTATTAGTGAGGAATATATTTTCGTCACCATTAATTTTACATTTAAAAAAAAAAACTTGATTTTAAATATTTTAAGATTATTTGGTAAGAAATATATTTTCGTTACTAATAATTTTTAATATTTTGAGACCTTTTAGTGAGGAAATTATTTTGTCACTAATTTTGGATAGAAAATTTTGACAAATTAGATTGTAATGAAAAAAAATAAACTACTCATTTTTTCTCCTTTTTTTTTTTGTGTGTGTTTTTTAGTTTGCCTTTTATATCTCTCTCTCACTACAATAAATTACAAATTTGGTAACTAAAAAATTTCATAAAATACCTAAATTTATTTTTTGGTGAGAATACTTTCACATTACTACCCAATTATGATTTATTTTTATTTTTTTTCATATCTTTCTATGTCTTTACATGCACCAAAATTAAGCGCCAAATTTTTTTGATTTAGCGCCTAAATTGAATAATATCAAAATTTCAGTCCAGACTTGTCATCTCCTCGATTACAACTTTGTGCCCTAATCTATCTATAGTTCCTTCACAAAGCTGTAACAGAGCTGTAACAGAGAACCATCGTGAGTTCATACTCCACCGTGAGGACGGTTCATCCACCACCGGGAGTTCATCCTCCATCGTCAGGACGGTTCGTCCTCCACACCGTGAGTTCATCCTGCACCGACATCAAGCTACAGCACAACCGTGAGTTCCAGGTCAGTTTGTTGTCTCTCTTTCTCTTTCTCTACCCCTCTCTCTCTGTTCAGGTCTCTGGGTTTCTCATTCTCTACCTTTCACTTTTCTGGATTTTAATTTGGGAAAAAAATATATAAAATAGAATGATTAACATGTTCTGTATTCTAATTATGATATTCATATTCTACCCAATATAATCATTGAAGTGAATGAGTTGGTGATTCTACACACAGTAAAGTCTCATGCTTCTTATTATGGGTCTACTAGGTGTTTGATAAAATGCCACAATGGCTAATTTTTTCTTCATTGTTTTGTTTATTTTTTTATTTTATTTTTGTTGAGCAGCAGGATTACTAGACTTGAGCGTCTAAGTTGGCCAAAATTTTCTGATCTATATCCAATGGAAAAATGATGTCTTTATGTGTAACGATGTATGTTTGATTGGTACACATTTTTTTTATACCATGCAATGAAGAACCATAACTATATAAAGTATAAGTGAGAAAATAAAGTTGAATTAGGATATACTCCTCTCTTCTTTGTTAGGTGTTTCTGTTGGGTAGGTGTTCAATATTAGATGTACCAGTAACCTCACATCTTTTACCGTTGGTGTATCATATGTGTCTAAGGTGCATTAGATGCTTTTGTGACCATGTAACATAGTTGAGTTTGATCTTGTGAAGTGTTTTTTGATAACTCAGTATCTGGCCCATTGATATTATGAAGTGTTTACGTTATACTAGTTTGATTGCTAATCGAACTTGCCGTTTCTATTTTTCAAATTCGTCATATGAGGAAGCATTTATTTGACATGGCTCAAGCTCCTACATGGTGAGGTGACTGGGTGGATAGGTCACCAGCTAAACTATCAGACCAACTGATCAGAATGCACATATTTAAGTTAATTAGGTGAATATAAACAAAAATGCATTTGAAAAATAATTAAGAAATGAAAATTGATATATACTTGAAAAAATATAACAATTCAAATTCGTCATTAGTCAATCGATGTGAACATTCACAGATAATGAAGTGTGTTATATTTCAGTCTACATATAATTGTTTATTTTCATATATATTGTATTTTGCATTTGCGACATGTAAAAAGTTGACATTATTATTCTACACTACTAAAGATGGTCTTAGAGATATGTAAACATAGAACCAATCATGTATACATATTTCTTTGCAAGTTATAAAGCCTATTTGCAAGAATTTGAGTACCATATTGGTTACGCAATTCAAGTTCCAAAAAAAAAAAAAATATTGGTTCTGCAATTTAATTTTGTTTGTATTGGGATAACCAAATGAAAACTGACTCACCAGGCCACTAACCGTCCCGACCCTAATGGAAATGATTTGAGAGTTTTTTAAGGTAGGATGGGCATTTAGATGAAAATGAAATGAAAAACTTGAAAGTAATTAGACAATGTTAGGGAATGGTAATCCGGTTCCATCCCAATTATACCCAATTATACCGTGATAAATATATATTTAGTATTGATGGATCATATAAATGATCTTTACAAAAAAAAAAAAAATCTCCTATTCTATGTAGTCCATATGATGCACCTCTTTTTTCTTTTCTTTGCCCAAAAAATCTTGCATTTTCAATATTAAACTTAGCATTGATATGTACTAAGATAGAAAAATAAGGATCATGAACAACTCTCTTCAATACGCAAAGTGTTATCCAAATAACTTACTGATTGATTGGAAATGCTACCAGACCAACTGAATTAAGGACATTTGAATTCTTCAAAATTCCCTTACAAACACACTATTACAAAAATCTGTAAAAGCTTATATCAAATAGGATGAAATAGACAAGGCGGTCTGGGGTGGGAGAGTGGTCTAATAGATAAGATTGCTTATCAAAATAACATTCACTAAACATATATATTTTTGATATCAAAATAGCATTTACTATATATGAATAAAGTAAGACAAGGGAAGGGTGTGGCATGGAGTAAAGTCTTCCCTTCTCCTTCCTATTTGTGTATATAGACTTGTAATTTTGAAAATTTTGTAAAGTGGTGTGACAGCTTCATGAAGATCATTATGGATGAGTTGACCCCCCTTTTGCCATGCCTTCATTGTATTTTAGCAAACTCTCATCTTCCCTTTTGGTAGTGGAATGAATATTCATCCAATCAATGGGATTTCATATAATCTTGGTGTCTCTTTAACAAACTTTCACAAATTATTATAGCATAAAAGAAACATTTTAAATTATCTCAATGGAAGAGATGCACTACAAAACCCAACTAAACACATAGTGAGAGATTAGAGGACCATTGAGGAGCAAATGGCCCCAACATGTCTTCAGACTATTAGGACAAGATTAGGGGGAAGTGCCCTAGTGTGGGGAGTCTACTGTTGGGACAATCAAGGCAAATCCACTGCCCTCAAAATTCTGAAAGCAAAAAACATCAAAGAGGAAATGGAATAGATAGACACCTTTGTCCCATGTGCAACACTTTGGGTTTTGAGAGAGCAACCTTCCAAAAATCCCTAACTCCTTTGTGCCCTTCTCTCACCCTTTTATCATTTCTTTATCTTTACAAGAGCTAAAGGAAGAAAGTGGGAAGCACAAGCAAGCATCAACTTGTGGTCCAATTTAATGTATTTTATGGAATTATTTTTTTTTTATTAATTTACTTTAAAATTTTATGTTAGAATTTTTTGGTGTAATTTTTGTTTATTGTATATGGAGTAGAAATAGATAAACAAGAAAAATGTGATTATTTGCAAAACAAAATTTCCCCTTTTGGACCATAAATCTAACAACTTTTCCTAACATATATAACTATTACATTCGTCTTTTTTCTTTTCGCATTTCTTTCCTTACTTAAATGCTACATTTGGGTACCATATTTAACTGCATTTTACTCGTGGTAAATCAAAGTCTATTGCAATCTTATAAATCTAATTTGGATGTTAGACTGTCAAAGGTTTAAGTGGCAATACACATCACAGATTTTGAGCTCATACAAATTGAACTATAAAATTATCATGATGTTGCTTTCCAAAAATACATGGTTCACATGATGAGTAATGTTTTTGAGTACTTTTGTCACGTGCCAAGTTTATATTTTGTACCTTTTGGATTATGGTTTGGCGACAAGTTTGCTAGAAACATTTGATCTATTTTGGTATGACAAGTTTACGTAAAGTACCTTTCAATTAAGGTGTTTTGGATATTTTGGGATTATGTTTTTCTTCTTTTATTTAATGGTGAATAAATATATTGTCAATATTTTCCAATTAAAGTTGAATTATGTTATATAGTTGTAGAAAATGGACAAAGGAAAAAGACAATGGCTGAAACCAGGTGATTTGAGAACTAAGAAGCTAACAGAATATGAGAAGCAAAGAAATAAGCGAATCAAGAAGAACTATGAGGTAATGAACAATCTTGGAGTGAAGAATATTACAAATTCTTTGATGAGTGTGGTTTAGCCCAAATGTGCAAATGCAAAGGAAAAGGGAATTAGGGTTGAGGTAGATGATGATGATGAGTATAATCCGTCAGAGAGTGAGAACGATAGTGATAAGGAGTCACTGGGTTCCTTTTATCGCAAGGTATTATATACATTATTTTATATTTGTGTGTGAACATATCTTTTACTATTTAAATATCTTATTCATATATCTTAAATATCATATCTTTTTTTTAAAATATATTTTAACTGTGTTAAATATCTTATTTACTATTCGATTATGTTATTTCAGGAACAAGAGATGCCACCAGGGTTACGTTTACAGCCTCATTCGAGGCCATTAACTCCCACCCCAGAAGAAGTGATGGATCCCCCAGGTCAAGAGATTGGTACCCAATCCTTACCACCTGATAATGTGCAACCTGTGCATGAGGTGATTGCATCTAGCAGTGTTGGTAAGTTTGCAAAGTGTTTATATTCAATTTAAGGTCTAACTTACATTTGTTTACTTATTAACTCAATTAATATTATGTCCTTACAGCATCACATGACAGACGTGGTCGTGGTCCAACACGCGGCATACAAACCCAACGCATTGTCGAGAAAGATGGAAAGATATTGGTTCCTGTACCTGAACAGTTCTGTGCGCCAGTAGGAGATCAAGCGTGTAAGTTGGCCTCCAAGATTGGCATAGAGGTTCGAACGCAATTACCAGACTTGAGCATTTGTAGGTGGAAGAAGGTTCACGATGCTGATAAGAAGCCAATGATCCAACGCTTGGAGGTAATTATTGTCAAGTAAAAGAGGCATGACACATGAAAATTGAAATTGAAACTGAAATTACATGGTAATTATTGCATAGAAATTGAAACTGAAATATAGAAGGTAATTATTGCCTTCTATACTTTTTGAAACTGAAATTGAGGTCATAGATGGAAAGGATTAGAGAAAAATGGTGTAGCATAGGGGTTTAATTCAGTTTGTTGCTCGGTTATGCTCAAGTTTTTGCTTCTTGTGTGAAAGAACTACTCTCTTTGTTAGGGTGATTATAAGAACTTGCTGCTAAACAAGATATTACATGGTAGCATATCAAAGACTTCTAGTTTTGGAAAGAATTTAACGATTAGTAAGAATGCAACTATAACTATGTATTCAGTTTGTATCCTTGCGTAGTGAAACACAATAGAAAATCTAAAAATTTAACTAGTGATGCATATATTAGTAAACACTAATATAACTAGTGATGCCAACAAATAAATAGGGAAGTATTCTTGTTAGTACTAACCAAATCATGGAAACAATAGCTATGAATAGATGGAGGTCATTATATTGGCTTTAGGAAGGTGACAGACAGCAGAGGGTATTTGATTTAATTAGAATAGATGGAGGAAGGAGGCAGAGATCCTTGGTTAGCTGAATCAAGGGTGCCTGAATTGTCCAATTCAGAAACAGATGAATTAGCTAAAACAGGGGCAGTAACTCTAGCATGTTTGATGGGCCACTTTTCACTTGATGAGTTGTGTGATGTAGTAGGCAACCTTATTTTCTGTCAACTGATAAGACTGCTGCATTTTACCAAGATTGATATTATTTTTTTAAATAAGAAAATTGCTCTCTGGTATTAGAACCTCAGGTTTGATAATCAGATTGAAAGCAATACACGATTATGATTCTAAGCTGTTAAAAAGTTGCAAAACAAGTGAAAAACTAGGAAATCAAGAATATTTGTTTACTTGCAACCTGTTTGACCTTGATGTTGGTGTAAGATCCTTCAGTTATGTATACAGGATGTTTGAGGTGCTCCACAATAGATACATCATCAGTGACTTCAAGGCCTTCCCTGCAGATACACTTGAATATCAATCTTTTTATTACAAATAAATTATTAGAAACTTGATAAACTTTAGAACAAGTATCATAATTAGATAGCAATTGTCAGCTCATTACTTGAGTGCACTAGGAAGGTCTTGGCAATATCTTCACAGTAAAAAGCAATATTTACAATAGTATACACTTATGATTCACATATTCTTACTGTTAATGTTTTTCATTACAATATATAATGCCTAGAAAGACATGTAGGACATTTCATGTCCAAGCTTGACATTGAATTTTTAGGTTCCTGTAGACTGTCTAGAAAAACATGAACAACATATTCATCTGTTAACACATCTGTTGCAACTGTTACAACATATAATGCCTGCATATCTAGGAATTAAATTGCAACTGTTAACACATCTGTTAACACATCTGTTGATGCAATCTTTTTTTCTTTGTTGTTTAGTCAGGCTTATTGTTGCTTGTCTGAAATTTAGGTTATTTAACTTATAAAAAAAAATGATTTGATTTTGTAGGATCAGTTTGATCTACAAGGCAATCCGAGTGATGTAGTAAGGACTTTAAACACACAGTTTGGTCGGCGATTGAGTAGCTTCACCTATAGATTGCACAAACAATACAAGCAACTTAAGGATGCAAGAGGGGAGGAGTACGCGAGAAGCCACCCACCTACAAGTGTTACTCTTAATCAATGGACATCTCTAATTGACAAGAAGTGGAATAGTAAAGAATTCATGGTATAATGTTTTATGTTAATTGTCAAAAATTAATTTTCTTCTTACTAATGTTAAGTTTTGTTGTTTTTATTGGTGTTTCAATCGTGTAGGAACAATCACTAACTAATGTGAATAATAGGATGCAAATGAAAACAAAACATAGATGTGGATCAAAATCAATCCCGGTTAGGGTGCACAGCTCGGTGTGTTCTGCTATTTTATTTTATCAGATTAGTAGGCTTTGTTATTTAAATATTTGAAATAACATTAAAAAACAAATGAATCAGATAATTGCAAATGGAGAAGTTTCTGATTTGGCAAAGTTTTACAAGTCCATCCACTATAATTCGAACACACATGAATGGATTTTGTCGGAGAGCCAAGCTAATTATGTATATACAAGGCAATGCATATTAATTTTGATTAAATTATTTATTTGCTTTGTAGGGTAGAATAACTAATAATTGTTCAATTTATTTTAAATTAACAGGACAACATGATAAAGACGCAAGCCGAACACCTTTTGCAGATTGGTGTGATCCCTTTAAGCCAAGAGGAGTTGTCAGTTAAGGTGCTTAAGCCAAGGTCAGGTTATGTGAAAGGACTCGGCTTGAGGCCTTCTTCTTCTATGAAGACTATTGTTGCACCTACTGAAAATAGTGACTATGTTCAACGCCTTGAGATGCAAATAGCACAGCAAAATGAACAAACTGCAAGGTTTCAAAAGTCAGAGAAGAAACAAGGCAAGAAGATACAAAGTATCATAGAGTGTTTGACGCAGAAAGGTATCACGGGAAATTTTGAGAGTGGGGAAAGTTCAAATTTTGATGGACAAGCTTCTTGGTTAGTATATTATGTTTATATGTTAATTTAGTAGAACATTTCTTCTTTAACTAGGGTAGAATAAAAAACTACTTTTGACATTTAGGCACAAGGTCCCGGGAAAATAGTGAAGTATGCATCTAGAGGCCCGAAAAACATCACAAACACCTTGAGATTATCAGAAATTATCATGAACACTTTGGGAGGAATCAACATAAGTTGTGAAAACTTACAGAACAATCATAGGACTCTCGGTTGGAAAACATTTAGGCTTGGAAATAGGCTGTTAGGGAGTAAAATCTTGAAATAGTCGTTAAAAGGCCAAGAAATATCATGAACACCTTGGGAGGAACTAATGTAAGTTGTAAAAATTTACAGAACAAGGACGGTAAAAATTTGGTTTAAAATTTACTTCGAAATTTTTATTTTTTCTCTTCTAGGTTGCATATTAACATATTTAGTGAATGGTTATCTTAACCTTTTGTTGTTGTTGTTGTCTTTTTTTTATTTTTTCTTTTTTAAATGGCAGATTGGAGATGAACGAATTTGATAACCTGCATAGCAAGAGTTTTTTGTTGATATTACCAGACACATCCATCATAGTGTAGTTGTACTTTTTGTTGATATTACCAAACATGTATTTTGACTATGTTATTGTGGGTTATGATTATATTGTGATGGATCTTATCTTTTTGTTGATATTTTATTGAATAGATTAAAATGAACAGGTTTTTGTTGATATTACCAAATGAACAGGTTTTTGTAATGATTTGTAATGGATATTATACTCAGCAGGTTATTAAAATGCACATGTTATTTTGATTGTGTTGTAGTTTTTGATTTTACTAAAATAGATGTTATAGTTTGGATGTTATATATTAATTTCTTGATACTATGAGACATGTATTTTGCTTGGGTTGTTTTATGATAATGAACAGTTTAATTTTATATTGATTTGTATTAGATATTTTATTTAATAGATTATTAAAATATACAAGTATTGTTTATTGAAAAAAATATATAAATTGCAAATATAACCTTCTCAATTTTTAAAATTTATTTATTATTGGCGACGAAAAAAAATTGACATTAAAACTTTCTAATCCCAACAAATAATTTCGTCACACATTCACTATTTCATCACTAAATTAAAATATTTGTTGACAAAAAGTTTTCGTCACTAAAGGGTCTTTTTTTTCCATTTTTTGGTGACGATATTTTTGTCACTAAAAATTTTATTACTATTTTTAATGACGAAATATTTTGTCACCCAAAATAAATATAATAAAATTTTATTTAATTTTGGTGACGAAATGGATGTTATAGGTGACAAAATATTTAACATTTAGTGACGAAATATTTCGTTACCAAATACCAATAATAGGTGACAAAATAAATTTTCGTCACCGGGTACTTTTAGTGACGACGAATTGATGACGAACGTGGTGACGAAATTATTTCGTCACGGATCAATTTGGTGACGAAAATTTCACTATTGGAGACGAAGTGATTTTGTCATTAAAGTACCATTTTGTTGTAGTGACAGGCCACGCTGCCCACGCCGCGGGCATGCCAGGCCAGGCTGCGCTGGCCGGCTGCATGCCAGGCCGCCCAGGCCGTCCACATGCCATGCCGTGCTGCCCAGGCCGGCTGCATGCCAGGCCGCCCAGGCCGTGCGCATGCCATGCCGTGTTGCCCACGCCGCGGGCATGCCAGGCCGACTGCATGCCAGGCCGCCCAGGCCGCCCAGGCCGTGAGCATGCCATGCCGTACTGCCCAAGGCTGCCGCCAAGGCCGTGCCCAGGCCGCCCAAGGCCGCGCCCGAGCTGCCCCAGGCCGCGCCCAGGCCGCCCAGGGCCGCGCCCAGGCCACCCAAGGCCGCGCCCGAGCCGCCCAAGGCCGCGCCCAGGCCGCCCAAGGCCGCGGTCAGGCCGCGGAAGGCCGCCCAAGGCCGCAGCCCAGGCCGCGGTCGAGCCGCAGTGCATGTAACCCAAGGCTGCAGCCCAGGGCGCGCCCAACATGGGGCGTACCTGCCACTGCCTTGCCCTGGGCAAGGGAGGTGCCCCCCCCCCCCCCCCCTTATAATAGCCTGTTAAGCCCTTTTCAATCTGGCAGGAGGAAACATCAACCATGTTCGAGGAGTCATAATGGGGTTTTTTTTAAAAGTAATGGTTTTTTGCCAAAACTTTCAACATGAAAGTTGTAGGAAATAATTTAATACACCATAAAAAAAATTAAAAAATATATTTTTTTACCGAAAATATTTTATTTTAATTTATTTCGATATTAATACTTAAAAATTAATAAAAATTAATAAAAATGGTCAAAAAATTATGGAAAAATTCCCATAATTAAAGGATGATTCACTAGTAATTATAGAAATTATTAAATTATTTTTTTCATTTTTTTTATTTTATTTTGATTTTTTTATGCCAAATAAGGGCTTTAAAAATTCGAAAAGCTCCAGAAAAATTGCAAAAAAATAGGGAATGACATTTAAAATTGATTGTAGTGCATTTTTAATTGTGTTGCACGGTTTGGGTAAGATTATAAAAGAATCATGTTCAAAAAGATCGATCGAGGCGGTGGCATGCCATGGCCTTGGCCTTGGCCTTTGCCCGCGGCCTTGGCCTTGGCCATGCCTTGCACAGGGACTTGGCCTTGCCCACTGCCTTGTCCTTGGCCT
>NC_138973.1:149291113-149298613 GCF_055761805.1 Camellia sinensis
AACTTTCGAGGGACATGCTTCTCGCAACAAGCTTCCACAAGGAAAGCACAGGCAACTCGTTCGCACGCCAAAGCCAACCAAATGGCAATTTAACCGAGGGACATGCATTTCGCAAGGCAACTTGTACAATTACCCGAGGGACATGGCATGCTTGCCAAGGCCGTGGCTTGGCATGCTTGCCAAGGCTGTGGCATGACATGCTGCTGGCCGAGGCCGTGGCAAGGCATGCTGATGGCCGAGGCCGTGGCAAGGCATGCTGATGGCCGAGGACGTGGCAAAGCATGCTGATGGCCGAGGCCGTGGCATGGCATGCCATGCTGCCGGCCAAGGCCGCGGCATGGCATGCTGCTAGCCAAGGCTTTGGCATGCCATGTTGCTGGGCAAGGCCGTGGCATGGCGTGCTGGTGGCCAAGGCCGTGGCATGACATGCTGGCCAAGGCCGGGGCATGGCAAGCTGCTGGCCAAGGTCGTGGCGTGGCACGCTGCTGGCCAAGGCCGGGGCATGGCACGCTGCTGGCCATGGCCGTGGCATGACAAGCTTGCCAAGGCCGGGGCATGGGATGCTGCTGGCCAAGGCCGTGGCATGACATGCTGCTGGCCAAGGCCGTGGCATGACATGCTGGCCAAGGCCGGGGCATGGCATGCTGCTGGCCAAGGCCGGGGCATGGCATGCTGCCGGCCAAGGCCGGGGCATGACATGCTTGCCAAGGCCAGGGCATGGCATGCTGCTGGCAAAGGCTTTGGCATGCCATGTTGTTGGCCAAGGCTGTGGCATGGCATGCTGGCCAAGGCCAACGTGCCACCGCCACCACCGCGGGCCGCCACTCGACGCATCCCGTGCTTGGCTATGTAGTTTCGATGCCACAAGCCAAGCGATGGCATGTGCCAAGCGCCCGCCTAGGCATAGGCGTGGCCTGTGGCCTGGCCATGCTGGCCAGCCTTAAGGGAGGTGCCCCCCCCTTATAATAGCCTGTTAAGCCCTTTTCAATCTGGCAGGAGGAAACATCAACCATGTTCGAGGAGTCATAATGGGGTTTTTTTAAAAAGTAATGGTTTTTTGCCAAAACTTTCAACATGAAAGTTGTAGGAAATAATTTAATACACCATAAAAAAAATTATAAAAAAATATTTGGCCACCGGAAATATTTTATTTTAATTTATTTCGATTTTAATACTCAAAAAATAATAAAAATTACTAAAAATACTCAAAAAATTCTAGAAAAATTCCAACAATTATAAGATGAGGCACTAGTAATTATAGTAATTTTTTTAATTATTTTTTTATTTTTTATTTATTTTATTATAATTTTTATGAGTAAATAAATAATTAGAAAGCCCGACGAACGTGCAAAAACTCTTAGAGAAACCGAGCAAGCATCGGATAGCTCGAATGCAAATAACAAACGCAACAGGCAACTTCCGAGGGACATACTTTTCCCAACAAGCTTCCACTGGGGAAAGCACTAGCAACGTGTTCGCAAGTCAAAGGCAAAAAAACGGCTATTACCCGAGGGACATGCATTTCGCAAGGCAACATATAC
This sequence comes from Camellia sinensis, assembly GCF_055761805.1. Lineage (NCBI taxonomy): Eukaryota > Viridiplantae > Streptophyta > Magnoliopsida > Ericales > Theaceae > Camellia > Camellia sinensis. The sequence continues at coordinate 149,292,655 of NC_138973.1, forward strand.
GTAAGTCAAAGCCAAACCAAATGGCAATTACACGAGGGACAGGATTGCTTGCCAAGGGCGTGGCATGCGATGTTCTAGCCCAAGGCCAAGGCACGCCACGCTGCGGGACAGGGCCGTGGCAAGACATGCGGCTGGCCTTGGCCTTGGCATGGCATGCTGCTGGCTTTGGCTGGGCTGCGTTGGCCTTGGCATGGAATGTTGCTGGCTTCGGATGGGCTGCCTTGGCCTTGGCCTTGGCCTTGGAATGGCATGCTGCTGGCCTTGGCCTTGGCATGGCAAGCTGCTGGCTTTGGCTGGCCTGCCTTGGCCGTGGCATGGCATGCTGTTGGCCTTGGCCTTGGCATGGCATGCTGCTGGCTTTGGCTGGGCTGCCTTGGCTGTGGCACGGCATGCTGCTGGCCTTGGCCTTGGCATGGCATGCTGGTGGCTTTGGCTGGGCTGGCTTCGCCGTGGCATGGCATGTTGCTGGCCTTGGCCTTGGCCTGGCATGCTGCTGGCATTGGCTGGCCTGCCTTGGTCGTGGCATGGCATGCTGCTAGCCTTGGCCTTGGCATGGCATGCTGCTGGCTTTGGGTGGGCTGCCTTGGCCGTGGCATGGCATGCTGCTGGCCTTGGCCGTGGCGTGCCATGCTGCTGGCTTTGGCTGGGCTGCCTTGGTCGTGGCATGGCATGCTGCTGGCCTTGGCCTTGGCATGGCATGCTGCTGGCTTTGGCTGGGCTGCCTTGGCCGTGGCATGGCATGCTGTTGGCCTTGGCCTTGGCATGGCATGCTGCTGGCTTTGGCTGGGCTGCCTTGGCCGTGGCAAGGCATTCTGCTGGCCTTGGCCTTGGCATGGCATGATGCTGGCTTTGGCATGGCTGCCTTGGCCGGGGCATGGCATGCTGCGGGCCTAGGCCTTGGCATGGCATGCTACTGGGTTTGGCTGGGCTGCCTTGGCCGTGGCATGGCATGGTGCTGGCCTTGGCCTTGGCATGGCATGCTGCTGGCTTTGGCTGGGCTGCCTTGGCCGTGGCATGGCATGCTGCTGGCCTTGGCCTTGGCATGGCATGCTGCTGGCTTTGGCTGGGCTGCCTTGGCCGTGGCATGGCATGCTGCTGGCCTTGGCCTTGGCATGGCATGCTGCTGGCTTTGGCTGGGCTGCCTTGACCGTGGCATGGCATCCTGCTGGCCTTGGCCATGGCATGGCATGCTGCTGGCTTTGGCTGGGCTGCCTTGGCCGTGGCATGGCATGCCGCTGGCCTTGGCCATGGCATGGCATGCTGCTGGCTTGGGCTGGGCTGCCTTGGACGTGGCATGGCATGCTACTGGCCTAGGCCTTGGCATGGCATGCTGCTGGCTTTGGCTGGGCTGCCTTGGCCGTGGCATGGCATGCTGCTGGCCTTGGCCATGGCATGGCATGCTGCTGGCTTGGGCTGGCCTGCCTTGGCCGTGGCATGGCATGCTGCTGGCCTAGGCCTTGGCATGGCATGCTGCCGGCTTTGGCTGGGCTGCCTTGGCCGGGGCATGGCATGCTACTGGCCTTGGCCTTGGCATGGCATGCTGCTGGCCTTGGCCTTGGCATGGCATGCTGCTGGCTTTGGCTGGGCTGCCTTGGCCGTGGCATGGCATGCTGCTGGCCTTGGCCATGGCATGGCATGCTGCTGGCTTGGGCTGGGCTGCCTTGGCCGTGGCATGGCATGCTGCTGGCCTTGGCCTTGGCATGGCATGCTGCTGGCCTTGGCATTGCATGGCATGCTGCTGGCTTGGGCTGGGCTGCCTTGGCCGTGGCATGGCACGTTGCTGGCCTTGGCCTTGGCATGGCATGCTGCTGGCTTTGGCTGGGCTGCCTTGGCCGTGGCATGGCATGCCGCTGGCCTTGGCCTTGGCATGGCATGCTGCTGGCTTTGGCTGGGCTGCCTTGGCCGGGGCATGGCATGCTGCTGGCCTTGGCCATGGCATGGCATGCTGCGGGCATGGGCTGGGCTGCCTTGGCCGTGGCATGGCATGCTGCTGGCCTAGGCCTTGACATGGCATGCTGCCGGCTTTGGCTGGGCTGCCTTGGCCGTGGCATGGCATGCAGCTGGCCTTGGCCTTGGCATGGCATGCTGCTGGCTTTGGCTGGGCTGCCTTGGCCGTGGCATGGCATGCCGCTGGCCTTGGCCTTGGCATGGCATGCTGCTGGCTTTGGCTGGGCTGCCTTGGCCGGGGCATGGCATGCTGCTGGCCTTGGCCATGGCATGGCATGCTGCAGGCATGGGCTGGGCTGCCTTGGCCGTGGCATGGCATGCTGCTGGCCTAGGCCTTGGCATGGCATGCTGCCGGCTTTGGCTGGGCTGCCTTGGCCGTGGCATGGCATGCTGCTGGCCTTGGCCTTGGCATGGCATGCTGCTGGCTTTGGTTGGGCTGCCTTGGCCGTGGCATGGCATGCTGCTGGCCTTGGCCATGGCATGGCATGCTGCTGGCTTGGGCTGGGCTGCCTTGGCCGTGGCATGGCATGCGGCTGGCCTTGGCCATGGCATGGCATGCTGCTGGCTTTGGCTGGGCTGCCTTGGTCGTGGCATGGCATGCTGCTGGCCTTGGCCATGGCATGGCATGCTGCTGGCTTGGGCTGGGCTGCCTTGGCCTTGGCATGGCATGCTGCTGGCCTAGGCCTTGGCATGGCATGCAGCTGGCTTTGGCTGGGCTGCCTTGGCCGTGGCATGGCATGCTGCTCGCCTTGGCCTTGGCATGGCATGCTGCTGGCTTTGGCTGGGCTGCCTTGGCCGTGGCATGGCATGCTGCTGGCCTTGGCCATGGCATGGCATGCTGCTGGCTTGGGCTGGGCTGCCTTGGCCGTGGCATGGCATGCGGCTGGCCTTGGCCTTGGCATGGCATGCTGCTGGCTTTGGCTGGGGTGCCTTGGTCGTGGCATGGCATGCCGCTGGCCTTGGCCTTGGCATGGCATGCTGCTGGCTTTGGGTGGGCTGCCTTGGCCGTGGCATGGCATGCTTCTGGCCTTGGCCATGGCATGGCATGCTGCTGGCTTGGGCTGGGCTGCCTTGGACGTGGCATGGCATGCTGCTGGCCTAGGCCTTGGCATGGCATGCTGCTGGCTTTGGCTGGGCTGCCTTGGCCGAGGCATGGCATGCTGCTGGCCTTGGCCATGGCATGGCATGCTGCGGGCATGGGCTGGGCTGCCTTGGCCGTGGCATGGCATGCTGCTGGCCTAGGCCTTGACATGGCATGCTGCCGGCTTTGGCTGGGCTGCCTTGGCCGTGGCATGGCATGCGGCTGGCCTTGGCCTTGGCATGGCATGCTGCTGGCTTTGGCTGGGCTGCCTTGGCCGTGGCATGGCATGCCGCTGGCCTTGGCCTTGGCATGGCATGCTACTGGCTTTGGCTGGGCTGCCTTGGCCGGGGCATGGCATGCTGCTGGCCTTGGCCATGGCATGGCATGCTGCGGGCATGGGCTGGGCTGCCTTGGCCGTGGCATGGCATGCTGCTGGCCTAGGCCTTGGCATGGCATGCTGCCGGCTTTGGCTGGGCTGCCTTGGCCGTGGCATGGCATGCTGCTGGCCTTGGCCTTGGCATGGCATGCTGCTGGCTTTGGTTGGGCTGCCTTGGCCGTGGCATGGCATGCTGCTGGCCTTGGCCATGGCATGGCATGCTGCTGGCTTGGGCTGGGCTGCCTTGGCCGTGGCATGGCATGCGGCTGGCCTTGGCCATGGCATGGCATGCTGCTGGCTTTGGCTGGGCTGCCTTGGTCGTGGCATGGCATGCTGCTGGCCTTGGCCATGGCATGGCATGCTGCGGGCTTGGGCTGGGCTGCCTTGGCCTTGGCATGGCATGCTGCTGGCCTAGGCCTTGGCATGGCATGCTGCCGGCTTTGGCTGGGCTGCCTTGGCCGTGGCATGGCATGCTGCAGGCCTTGGCGTTGGCATGGCATGCTGCCGGCTTTGGTTGGGCTGCCTTGGCCGTGGCATGGCATGCTGCTGGCCTTGGAAATGGCATGGCATGCTGCTGGCTTGGGCTGGGCTGCCTTGGCCGTGGCATGGCATGCGGCTGGCCTTGGCCATGGCATGGCATGCTGCTGGCTTTGGCTGGGCTGCCTTGGTCGTGGCATGGCATGCTGCTGGCCTTGGCCATGGCATGGCATGCTGCTGGCTTGGGCTGGGCTGCCTTGGCCTTGGCATGGCATGCTGCGGGCCTAGGCCTTGGCATGGCATGCAGCCGGCTTTGGCTGGGCTGCCTTGGCCGTGGCATGGCATGCTGCTGGCCTTGGCCTTGGCATGGCATGCTGCTGGCTTTGGCTGGGCTGCCTTGGCCGTGGCATGGCATGCTGCTGGCCTTGGCCATGGCATGGCATGCTGCTGGCTTGGGCTGGGCTGCCTTGGCCGTGGCATGGCATGCGGCTGGCCTTGGCCATGGCATGGCATGCTGCTGGCTTTGGCTGGGCTGCCTTGGTCGTGGCATGGCATGCTGCTGGCCTTGGCCATGGCATGGCATGCTGCGGGCTTGGGCTGGGCTGCCTTGGCCTTGGCATGGCATGCTGCTGGCCTAGGCCTTGGCATGGCATGCTGCCGGCTTTGGCTGGGCTGCCTTGGCCGTGGCATGGCATGCTGCAGGCCTTGGCCTTGGCATGGCATGCTGCTGGCTTTGGTTGGGCTGCCTTGGCCGTGGCATGGCATGCTGCTGGCCTTGGAAATGGCATGGCATGCTGCTGGCTTGGGCTGGGCTGCCTTGGCCGTGGCATGGCATGCGGCTGGCCTTGGCCATGGCATGGCATGCTGCTGGCTTTGGCTGGGCTGCCTTGGTCGTGGCATGGCATGCTGCTGGCCTTGGCCATGGCATGGCATGCTGCTGGCTTGGGCTGGGCTGCCTTGGCCTTGGCATGGCATGCTGCGGGCCTAGGCCTTGGCATGGCATGCAGCTGGCTTTGGCTGGGCTGCCTTGGCCGTGGCATGGCATGCTGCTGGCCTTGGCCTTGGCATGGCATGCTGCTGGCTTTGGCTGGGCTGCCTTGGCCGTGGCATGGCATGCTGCTGGCCTTGGCCATGGCATGGCATGCTGCTGGCTTGGGCTGGGCTGCCTTGGCCGTGGCATGGCATGCGGCTGGCCTTGGCCTTGGCATGGCATGCTGCTGGCTTTGGCTGGGGTGCCTTGGTCGTGGCATGGCATGCCGCTGGCCTTGGCCTTGGCATGGCATGCTGCTGGCTTGGGCTGGGCTGCCTTGGCCGTGGCATGGCATGCGGCTGGCCTTGGCCTTGGCATGGCATGCTGCTGGCTTTGGCTGGGGTGCCTTGGTCGTGGCATGGCATGCCGCTGGCCTTGGCCTTGGCATGGCATGCTGCTGGCTTTGGCTGGGCTGCCTTGGCCGTGGCATGGCATGCTGCTGGCCTTGGCCATGGCATGGCATGCTGCTGGCTTGGGCTGGGCTGCCTTGGACGTGGCATGGCATGCTGCTGGCCTAGGCCTTGGCATGGCATGCTGCTGGCTTTGGCTGGGCTGCCTTGGCCGTGGCATGCCATGCTGCTGGCCTTGGCCATGGCATGGCATGCTGCTGGCTTTGGCTAGGCTGCCTTGGCCGTGGCATGGCATGCTGCTGGCCTTGGCCTTGGCATGGCATGCTGCTGGCTTTGGCTGGGCTGCCTTGGCCGTGGCATGGCATGCTGCTGGCCTTGGCCATGGCATGGCATGCTGCTGGCTTGGGCTGGGCTGCCTTGGCCGTGGCATGGCATGCGGCTGGCCTTGGCCTTGGCATGGCATGCTGCTGGCTTTGGCTGGGGTGCCTTGGTCGTGGCATGGCATGCCGCTGGCCTTGGCCTTGGCATGGCATGCTGCTGGCTTTGGCTGGGCTGCCTTGGCCGTGGCATGGCATGCTGCTGGCCTTGGCCATGGCATGGCATGCTGCTGGCTTGGGCTGGGCTGCCTTGGACGTGGCATGGCATGCTGCTGGCCTAGGCCTTGGCATGGCATGCTGCTGGCTTTGGCTGGGCTGCCT
>NC_138973.1:149303613-149313613 GCF_055761805.1 Camellia sinensis
CGAACACAACTCACGCGCCACGACGTACACTGTGCACCAGCCCCCCAAAACGAATCACCCCCCGAAGGACTAAGAAGCCCGACGAACGAGCGAAAACATTTAGAGAGGCCGAGCACGCACCGGTTAGCGCGGATGCAAATAACAAGCGCAACAGGCAACTTTCGAGGGACATACTTTTCGCAACAAGCTTCCACTAGGAAAGCATAGGCAACTCGTTCGAACGTCAAAGCCAACCAAATGGCAATTGCCCGAGGGACACGCTTTTCGCAACGCACCTTCCACTAGGGAAGCGCAGGCAACCCGAAGGCAAGTCGAAGACAACCTAAAGGCATCACCCGAGGGACATGGAGGAATGCACCAGTGGAGTTCGCTGCACAGGCAGGGATCCGTCCAACTCGCACAAACCAAGCACAACTCACGCGCCACGACGTACACTATGCACCAGCCCCCCAAAACGAATCACCCCCCGAAGGACTAAGAAGCCCGACGAACGCACGAAAACATTTAGAGAAGCCGAGCAAGCACCGGTTAGTGCGAATGCAAATAACAAACGCAACAGGCAACTTTCGAGGGACATACTTCTCGCAACAAGCTTCCACAAGCACAGGCAACTCGTTCGCACGCCAAAGCCAACCAAATGGAAATTTAACCGAGGGATATGCATTTCGCAAGGCAACTTGTGCAATTACCCGAGGGACATGGCATGCTTGCCAAGGCCGTGGCTTGGCATGCTTGCCATGGCCGTGGCATGACATGCTGCTGGCCGAGGCCGTGGCAAGGCATGCTGATGGCCGAGGCCGTGGCAAGGCATGCTGATGCCCGAGGACGTGGCAAGGCATGCTGATGGCCGAGGCCGTGGCATGGCATGCCATGCTGCCGGCTAAGGCCGCGGCATGGCATGTTGCCGGCCAAGGCCGCGGCATGGCATGCTGCTGGCCAAGGCTTTGGCATGCCATGTTGCTGGGCAAGGCTTTGGCATGGCATGCTGCTGGCCAAGGCCGTGGCATGACATGCTGGCCAAGGCCGAGGCATGGCAAGCTGCTGGCCAAGGTCGTGGCATGGCACGCTGCTGGCCAAGGCCGGGGCATGGCACGCTGCTGGCCATGGCCGTGGCATGACAAGCTTGGCAAGGCCGGGGCATGGCATGCTGCTGGCCAAGGCGTTGGCATGCCATGCTGCTGGCCAAGGCCGTGGCATGACATGCTGGCCAAGGCCGGGGCATGGCATGCTGCTGGCCAAGGCCAGGGCATGGCATGCTGCTGGCCAAGGCCGTGGCATGACATGCTTGCCAAGGCCAGGGCATGGCATGCTGCTGGCCTAGGCCAACGTGCCACCGCCACCACCGCGGGCCGCCACTCGACGCATCCCGTGCTTGGCTATGTAGTTTCGATGCCACAAGCCAAGCGATGGCATGTGCCAAGCGCCCGCCTAGGCATAGGCGTGGCCTGTGGCCTGGCCATGCTGGCCAGCCTTAAGGGAGGTGCCCCCCCCTTATAATAGCCTGTTAAGCCCTTTTCAATCTGGCAGGAGGAAACATCAACCATGTTCGAGGAGTCATAATGGGGTTTTTTTAAAAAGTAATGGTTTTTTGCCAAAACTTTCAACATGAAAGTTGTAGGAAATAATTTAATACACCATAAAAAAAATTATAAAAAAATATTTGGCCACCGGAAAAATTTTATTTTAATTTATTTCGATTTTAATACTGAAAAAATAATAAAAATTACTAAAAATACTCAAAAAATTCTAGAAAAATTCCAACAATTATAAGATGAGGCACTAGTAATTATAGTAATTTTTTTAATTATTTTTTTATTTTTTATTTATTTTATTATAATTTTTATGAGTAAATAAATAATTAGAAAGCCCGACGAACGTGCAAAAACTCTTAGAGAAACCGAGCAAGCATCGGATAGCTCGAATGCAAATAACAAACGCAACAGGCAACTTCCGAGGGACATACTTTTCCCAACAAGCTTCCACTGGGGAAAGCACTAGCAACGTGTTCGCAAGTCAAAGGCAACCAAACGGCTATTACCCGAGGGACATGCATTTCGCAAGGCAACATATACGTAAGTCAAAGCCAAACCAAATGGCAATTACACGAGGGACAGGATTGCTTGCCAAGGGCGTGGCATGCGATGTTCTAGCCCAAGGCCAAGGCACACCACGCTGCGGGACAAGGCCGTGGCAAGACATGCGGCTGGCCTTGGCCTTGGCATGGCATGCTGCTGGCTTTGGCTGGGCTGCGTTGGCCTTGGCATGGAATGTTGCTGGCTTCGGATGGGCTGCCTTGGCCTTGGCCTTGGCCTTGGAATGGCATGCTGCTGGCCTTGGCCGTGGCATGGCATGCTGCTGGCCTTGGCCTTGGCATGGCAAGCTGCTGGCTTTGGCTGGCCTGCCTTGGCCGTGGCATGGCATGCTGTTGGCCTTGGCCTTGGCATGGCATGCTGCTGGCTTTGGCCTTAGCATGGCATGCTGCTGGCTTTGGCTGGGCTGCCTTGGCCGTGGCATGGCATGCTGCTGGCCTTGGCCTTGGCATGGCATGCTGCTGGCCTTAGTCATGGCATGGCATGCTGCTGGCTTTGGCTGGCCTGCCTTGGCATGACATGCTGCTGGCTTTGGCTGGGCTGCCTTGGCCGTGGCATGGCATGCCGCTGGCCTTGGCCTTGGCATGGCATGCTGCTGGCTTTGGCTGGGCTGCCTTGGCCGTGGCATGGCATGCTGCTGGCCTTGGCCATGGCATGGCATGCTGCTGGCTTGGGCTGGGCCGCCTTGGCCGTGGCATGGCATGCTGCTGGCCTAGGCCTTGGCATGGCATGCTGCTGGCTTTGGCTGGGCTGCGTTGGCCGTGGCATGCCATGCTGCTGGCCTTGGCCATGGCATGGCATGCTGCTGGGTTTGGCTGGCCTGCCTTGGCCGTGGCATGGCATGCTGCTGGCCTTGGCCTTGGCATGGCATGCTGCTGGTTTGGCTGGGCTGCCTTGGCCGTGGCATGGCATGCTGCTGGCTTTGGCCTTGGCATGGCATGCTGCTGGCTTTGGGTGGGCTGCCTTGGCCGTGGCATCGCATGCGGCTGGCCTTGGCCTTGGCATCGCATGCTGCTGGCTTTGGCTGGCCTGCCTTGGCCGTGGCATGGCATGCTGCTGGCCTTGTCCTTGGCATGGCATGCTGCTGGCTTTGGCTGGACTGCCTTGGCCGTGGCATGGCATGCTGCTGGCCTTGGCCGTCGCATGGCATGCTGCTGGCTTGGGCTGGGCTGCCTTGGCCGTGGCATGGCATACGGCTGGCCTTGGCCTTGGCATGGCATGCTGGTGGCTTTGGCTGGGCTGCCTTGGCCGTGGCATGGCACGCCGCTGGCCTTGGCCTTGGCATGGCATGCTGCTGGCTTTGGCTGGGCTGCCTTGGCCGAGGCATGGCATGCTGCTGGCCTTGGCCATGGCATGACATGCTGCTGGCTTGGGCTGGGCTGCCTTGGCTGTGGCATGGCCTGCTGCTGGCCTAGGCCTTGGCATGGCATGCTGCTGGCTTTGGTTGGGCTGCCTTGGCCGTGGCATGGCATGCTGCTGGCTTTGGCTGGGCTGCCTTGGCCGTGGCATGGCATGCTGCTGGCTTTGGCTGGGCTGCCTTGGCCGTGGCATGGCATGCTGCTGGCCTTGCCCATGGCATGGCATGCTGCTGGCTTTGGCTGGCCTGCCTTGGCCGTGGCATGGCATGCTGCTGGCCTTGGCCTTGGCATGGCATGCTGCTGGCTTTGGCTGGGCTTCCTTGGCCGTGGCATGGCATGCTGCTGGCCTTGGCCTTGGCTTGGCATGCTGCTGGCTTTGGCTGGGCTGCCTTGGCCGTGGCATCGCATGCGGCTGGCCTTGGCCTTGGCATGGCATGCTGCTGGCTTTGGCTGGCCTGCCTTGGCCGTGGCATGGCATGCTGCTGGCCTTGGCCTTGGCATGGCATGCTGCTGGCTTTGGCTGGGCTGCCTTGGCCGTGGCATGGCATGCTGCTGGCCATGGCCATGGCATGGCATGCTGCTGGCTTGGGCTGGGCTGCCTTGGCCGTGGCATGGCATGCTGCTGGCCTAGGCCTTGGCATGGCATGCTGCTGGCCTAGGCCTTGGCATGGCATGCTGCTGGCTTTTGCTGGGCTGCCTTGGCCGTGGCATGGCATGCTGCTGGCCTTGGCCTTGGCATGGCATGCTGCTGGCTTTGGCTGGGCTGCCTTGGCCGTGGCAAGGCATGCTGCCGGCCTTGGCCATGGCATGGCATGCTGCTGGCTTGGGCTGGGCTGCCTTGGCCGTGGCAAGGCATGCTGCCGGCCTTGGCCATGGCATGGCATGCTGCTGGCTTGGGCTGGGCTGCCTTGGCCGTGGCATGGCATGCGGCTGGCCTTGGCCTTGGCATGGCATGCTGCTGGCTTTGGCTGGGCTGCCTTGGCCGTGGCATGGCATGCCGCTTGCCTTGGCCATGGCATGGCATGCTGCTGGCTTTGGCTGGCCTGCCTTGGCCGTGGCATGGCATGCTGCTGGCCTTGGCCTTGGCATGGCATGCTGCTGGCTTTGGCTGGGCTGCCTTTGCCGTGGCATGGCATGCTGCTGACCTTGGCCTTGGCATGGCATGCTGCTGGCTTTGGCTGGGCTGCCTTCGCCGTGGCATGCCATGCTGCTGGCCTTGGCCTTGGGGCTGGGCTGCCTTGGCTGCGGTTCTTATCACTAGACGTGCGTTGCGTGCGAAGGCGTGCAAAGGCGTGCGCTACCCTGCGCGCAACACGCGCACCGTGGTCAAAAGACCACGCGCGCGGTATTCGCACAGGCCACGCTGCCCACGCCGTGGGCATGCCAGGCCAGGCTGCGCTGGGCGACTGCATGCAAGGCCGCCCAGGCCGTCCGCATGCCATGCCGTGCTGCCCAGGCCGGCTGCATGCCAGGCCGCCCAGGCCGTGCGCATGCCATGCCGTGCTGCCCACGCTGCGGGCATGCCAGGCCGCCCACGCCGGCGCGCATGCCACGCCATGCTGCCCAAGGCCGCCCCCAAGGCCGCGCCCAGGCCGCGAAAGGCCGCGCCCGAGCCGCCCCAGGCCGCGCCCAGGCCGCCCAAGGCCGCGCCCAGGCCGCGCAAGGCCGCCCAAGGCCGCGGTCCAGGCCGCCCAAGGCCGCGGCCGAGCCGCCCAAGGCCGCAGGCCAGGCCGCGGTCGAGCCGCAGTGCATGTAACCCAAGGCCGCAGCCCAGGCCGCGCCCAACATGGGGCGTACCTGCCACTGCCTTGCCCTGGGCAAGGGAGGTGCCCCCCCCCCCGTATAATAGCCTGTTAAGCCCTTTTGAATCTGGCAGGAGGAAACATCAACCATGTTCGAGGAGTCATAATGGGGTTTTTTTTTAAAGTAATGGTTTTTTGCCAAAACTTTCAACATGAAAGTTGTAGCAAATAATTTAATACACCAGAAAAAAAATTAAAAAAAATATTTTTTTACCGAAAATATTTTATTTTAATTTATTTCGATATTAATACTTAAAAATTAATAAAAATTAATAAAAATGGTCAAAAAATTATGGAAAAATTCCCATAATTAAAGGATGATTCACTAGTAATTATAGAAATTATTAAATTATTTTTTTTCATTTTTGTTATTTTATTTTGATTTTTTTATGCCAAATAAGGGCTTTAAAAATTCGAAAAGCTCCAGAAAAATTGCCAAAAAATAGGGAATGACATTTAAAATTGATTGTAGTGCATTTTTAATTGTGTTGCACGGTTTGGGTAAGATTATAAAAGAATCATGTTCAAAAAGATCGATCGAGGCGGTGGCATGCCATGGCCTTGGCCTTGGCCTTTGCCCGCGGCCTTGGCCTTGGCCTTGGCCTTGGCCATGCCTTGCACAGGGACTTGGCCTTTCCCACTGCCTTGGCCTTGGCCTTGGCCTTGGCTTTGGCCTTGGCCTTGGCCTTGGCCTTGGCCTTGGCCTTGGCATGGCATCGCATGCTCGCCGAGGCCGTGGCATGCCTTGCTGCTAGCCAAGGCCGTGGCGTGGCATGCTCGCCCAGCCCGTGGCATGCCATGCTCGCCCAGCCCGTGGCACGCCATGTTGGCCCAAGCCATTGGCATGGCATGCCGGCCAAGGCATGCTGGCCAACGCTGCATAAGGCGGTGCCATGGCATGGCATGCTGGGCGAGGCCGGGGCATGGCATGCTGGCTGAGGCCGTGGCTTGCCATGCTGCCGCGGCCGTGGCATGCCGGGCAATGGACCGGCACGCCCCAGCCCGTGGCACGCCATGTTGGCCCAAGGCATTGGCATGGCATGCCGGCCAAGGCATGCTGGCCAACGCTGGACAAGGCGGTGCCGTGGCATGGCATGCTGACCAAGACAGTGCCATGGCATGCTGGCCGAGGCCGTGGCATGGCATGCTGGCCGAGGCCGTGGCTTGCCATGCCTCCACGGCCGTGGCATGCTGGGCAACGGACCGGCATGGCATACTGGCCGTGGCGGTGGCACGACATGCTGGCCAAGGCAGTGGCATGGCATGTTGGCCAAGGCTAAGGCATGGCACGCTGGAGAAGGCTGTCGCAAGGCATGCGGGCCGAGGCCGTGGCATGGCATGGCATGCGGGCCGAGGCCGTGGCACGGCCCGCTGGGCAACGCGGTGGCATGGCATGCTGGGCAACGCCGTGGCAAGGCATGCGGGCCGAGGCCTTGGCATGGCATGCAGGCCGAGGCCGTGGCATGGCATGCGGGCCGAGGCCTTGGCATGGCATGCTGGCCGAGGCCGTGGCATGGCATGCGGGCCGAGGCCGTGGCGTGGCATGGCATGGCATGTTGGGCAACGCCGTGGCAAGACATGCGGGCTGAGGCCGTGGCATGGCATGCGGGCCGAGGCCGAGGCCGTGGCATGCCATGTTGGGCAACGCCCTGGCAAGCCATACGGGCCGAGGCCGTGGCGTGGCATGTTGGCCAAGGCTGAGGCACGGCACGCCGGGCAACGCGGTGCATTGGCATGCTGGGCAGCGTGGTGGCAAGGCATGGGGGCCGAGGCCGTGGCATGGCATGTTGGGCAACGCCGTGGCAAGACATGCGGGCCGAGGTCGTGGCATGGCATGCGGGCAGAGGCCGTCCGTGGCATGGCATGTGGGCCGAGGCCGTGGCACGACATGTTGGCCAAGGCTAAGGCATGGCACGCCGGGCATCGCGGTGGCATGGCATGCTGGGCAACGTGGTGGCAAGGCTTGCGGGCCGAGGCTGTGGCATGGCATGTTGGGCAACACCGTAGAAGGGCATGCGGGCCGAGGCCGTGGCATGGCATGCGGGCCGAGGCCGTGGCATGGCATGTTGGGCGACACCGTAGCAAGGCATGCGGGCCGAGGCCGTGGTTTGTCGTCCGGGCCGAGGCCGTGGCATGGCATGCGGGTCGAGGCCGTGGCATGGCATGTTGGGCGACGCCGTAGCAAGGCATGCGGGCCGAGGCCGTGGCATGGCATGTTGGGCGACGCCGTAGCAAGGCATGCGGGCCGAGGCCGTGGCACGACATGTTGGCCAAGGTTAAGGCATGGCACGCCGGGCATCGCGGTGGCATGGCATGCTGGGCAACGCGGTGGCAAGGCATGCGGGCCGAGGCTGTGGCATGGCATGTTGGGCAACGCCGTAGAAGGGCATGCGGGCCGAGGCCGTGGCATGGCATGCGGGCCGAGGCCGTGGCTTGTCGTGCGGGCCGAGGCCGTGGCATGGCATGCGGGTCGAGGCCGTGGCATGGCATGTTGGGCGACGCCGTAGCAAGGCATGCGGGTCGAGGTCGTCGCATGGCCTGTTGGGCGATGCCGTAGCAAGGCATGCGGGCCGAGGCCGTGGCATGGCATGTTTGGCAACGCCGTTGCAAGACATGCGGGCCGTGGCATGGCATGGCATGCGGGCCGAGGCCGTGGCACGACATGTTGGCCAAGGCTAAGGCATGGGACGCCGGGCATCGCGGTGGCATGGCATGCTGGGCAACGCGGTGGCAAGGAATGCGGGCCGAGGCCGTTGCATGGCATGTTGGGCAACGCCGTAGAAGGGCATGCGGGCCGAGGCCGGGGCATGCCATGTTGGGCGACGCCGTAGCAAGGCATGCGGGCCGAGGCCGTGGCTTGTCGTGCGGGCCGAGGCCGTGGCATGGCATGTTTGGCAACGCCGTGGCAAGACATGCGGGCCATGGCGTGGCATGGCATGGCACGCGGGCCGAGGCCGTGGCACGACATGTTGGCCAAGGCTAAGGCATGGCACGCCAGGCAACGCGGTGGCATGGCATGCTGGGCAACACGGTGGCAAGGCATGCGGGCCGGGGCCGTGGCATGGCTTGTTGGGCAACGTCGTAGCAAGGCATGCGGGCCGAGGCCGTGGCATGGCATGCGGGCCGAGGCCGTGGCATGGCATGTTGGGTGACGCCGTAGCAAGGCATGCGGTCCGAGGCCGTGGCATGTCATGCGGGCCGAGGCCGTGGCATGGCACGCGGGCCGAGTCCGTGTCATGGCAAGTTGGGCGACGTCGTAGCAAGGCATACGGGCCGAGGCCGTGGCATGTCATGCGGGCCGAGGCCGTGGCATGGCATGCGGGCCGAGGCCGTGGCATGGCATGTTGGGCGACTCCGTTGCAAGGCATGCGGGCCGAGGCCGTGGCATGTCATGCAGGCCGAGTCCGTGGCAAGACATGCGGGTCGTGGCATGGCATGGCATGCGGGCCGAGGCCGTGGCACGACATGTTGGCCAAGGCTAAGGCATGGCACGCTGGGCAACGCGGTGGCAAGGCATGCGGGCCGGGGCCGTGGCATGGCATGTTGGGCAACGCCCAAGCAAGGCATGCGGGCCGAGGCCGTGGCATGGCAAGTTGGGCGACGCCGTAGCAAGGCATGTGGTCTGAGGCCGTGGCATGGCATGCGGGCCGTGGCCGTGGCATGGCAAGTTAGGCGACGTCGTGGCAAGGCATGCGGGCCGAGGCCGTGGCATGTCATGCGGGCCGAGGCCGTGGCATGGCATGTTTGGCAACGCCGTGGAAAGACATGCGGGCCGTCGCATGGCATGGCATGCGGGCCGAGGCCGTGGCACGACATGTTGGCCAAGGCTAAGGCATGGCACGCCGGGCAACGCGGTGGCATGGCATGCTGGGCAACGCGGTGGCAAGGCATGCGGGCCGAGGCCGTGGCATGGCATGTTGGGCAACGCCGTGGAAGGGCATGCAGGCCGAGGCCGTGGCGTGGGACGTTGGGCGACGCCGTAGCAAGGCATGCGAGCTGAGGCCGTGGCATGGCATGCGGGCCGAGGCCGTGGCATGGCAAGTTGGGCGAGGCCGTGGCAAGGCATGCGAGCCGAGGCCGTGGCATGGCATGCGGGCCGAGGCCGTGGCATGGCATGTTGGGCGACGCCGTAGCAAGGCATGCGGGCCGAGGCCGTGGCATGGCATGCGGGCCGAGGCCGTGGCATGGCAAGTTGGGCGACATCGTGGCAAGGCATGCGGGCCGAGGCCGTGGCATGTCACGCGGGCCGAGGGCATGGCATGGCATGCGGGCCGAGGCCGTGGCGTGGCATGCGGGCCGAGGCCGTGGCATGGCATGTTGGGCGACGCCGTAGCAAGGCATGCGGGCGAGGCCGTGGCATGGCATGCGGACCGAGGCCGTGGCATGGCATGTTGGGCGACGCCGTAGCAAGGCATGCGGGCCGAGGCCGTGGCACGACAAGTTGGCCAAGGCTAAGGCATGGCACGCCGGGCAACGCGGTGGCATGGCATGCTGGGCAACGCGGTGGCAAGGAATGCGGGCCGGGGCCGTGGCGTGGCATGTTGGGCAACGTCGTAGCAAGGCACGCGGGCCGAGGCCATGGCATGGCATGCGGGCCGAGGCCGTGGCATGGCATGTTGGGCGACGCCGTAGCAAGGCATGCGGTCCGAGGCCGTGGCATGTCATGCGGGCCGAGGCCGTGCCACGGCATGCGGGCCGAGGCCGTGCCATGGCATGTTGGGCGACGCCGCAGCAAGGCATGCGGGCCGAG
>NC_138973.1:149321113-149333613 GCF_055761805.1 Camellia sinensis
TGGCCTTGGCATGGCATGCTGCTGGCTTTGGCTGGGCTACCTTGGCCGTGGCATGGCATGCTGCTGGCCTAGGCCTTGGCATGCCATGCTGCTTGCTTTGGCTGGGCTGCCTTGGCCGTGGCATGGCATGCAGCTGGCCTTGGCCTTGGCATGGCATGCTGCTGGCTTTGGCTGGGCTGCCTTGGCCGTGGCATCGCATGCGGCTGGCCTTGGCCTTGGCATGGCATGCTGCTGGCTTTGGCTGGGCTGCCTTGGCCGTGGCATGGCATGCTGCTGGCCTTGGCCGTGGCATGGCATGCTGCTGGCCTTGGCCTTGGCATGGCATGCTGCTGGCTTTGGGTGGCCTGCCTTGGCCGTGGCATGGCATGCTGCTGGCCTTAGCCTGGGCATGGCAGGCTGCTGGCTTTGGCTGGGCTGCCTTGGCCGTGGCATGGCATGCTGCTGGCCTTGGCCACGGCATGGCACGCTGCTGGCTTGGGCTGGCCTGCCTTGGCCGTGGCATGGCATGCTGCTGGCCTTGGCCTTGGCCTGGCATGCTGCTGGCTTTGGCTTGGTTGCCGTGGCCGTGGCATGGCATGCTACTGGCCTTGGCCATGGCATGGCATGCTGCTGGCTTGGGCTGGGCTGCCTTGGCCGTGGCATGGCATGCTGCTAGCCTAGGCCTTGGCATAGCATGCTACTGGCTTTGGCTGGCCTGCCTTGCCCGTGGCATCGCATGCTGCTGGCCTTGGCCTTGGCATGGCATGCTGCTGGCTTTGGCCTTGGCATGGCATGCTGCTGGCTTTGGCTGGCCTGCCTTGCCCGTGGCATCGCATGCTGCGGGCCTTGGCCTTGGCATGGCATGCTGCTGGCTTTGGCTGGGTTGCCTTGGCCGTGGCATGGCATGCTGCTGGCCTTGGCCTTGGCATGGCATGCTGCTGGCTTGGGTTGGCCTGCCTTGGCCGTGGCATGGCATGCTGCTGGCCTTGGCCTGGGCATGGCATGCTGCTGGCTTCGGCTGGGCTGCCTTGGCCGTGGCATGGAATGCTGCTTGCCTTGGCCACGGCATGGCATGCTGCTGGCTTGGGCTGGCCTGCCTTGGCCGTGGCATGGCATGCTGCTAGCCTAGGCCTTGGCATGGCATGCTACCGGCTTTGGCTGGCCTGCCTTGCCCGTGGCATCGCATGCTGCTGGCCTTGGCCTTGGCATGGCATGCTGCTGGCTTTGGCTGGCCTGCCTTGGCCGTGGCATGGCATGCTGCTGGCCTTGGCCTTGGCATGGCATGCTGCTGGCTTTGGCTGGGCTGCCTTGGCCGTGGCATCGCATGCTGCTGGCCTTGGCCTTGGCATGGCATGCTGCTGGCTTTGGCTGGGCTGCCTTGGCCGTGGCATCGTATGCTGCTGGCCTTGGCCTTGGCATGGCATGCTGCTGGCTTTGGCTGGCCTGCCTTCGCCGTGGCATGGCATGCTGCTGGCCTTGGCCTTGGTATGGCATGCTGCTGGCTTTGGCTGGCCTGCCTTGGCCGTGGCATGGCATGCTGCTGGCCTTGGCCTTGGCATGGCATGCTGCTGGCTTTGGCTGGCCTTGGCCTTGGCATGGCATGCTGCTGGTTTTGGCTGGGCTGCCTTGGCCGTGGCATGGCATGCTGCTGGCCTACGCCTTGGCATGGCATGCTGCTGGCTTTGGCTGGGCTGCCTTGGCTGTGGCATCGCATGCTGCTGGCCTTGGCCTTGGCATGGCATGCTGCTGGCTTTGGCTGGGCTGCCTTGGCCGTGGCATGGCATGCTGCTGGCTTTGGCATTGGCATGGCATGCTGCTGGCTTTGGCTGGGCTGCCCTGGCCGTGGCATCGTATGCCGCTGGCCTTGGCCGTGGCATCGCATGCTGCTGGCTTTGGCTGGGCTGCCTTGGTCGTGGCATCGCATGCTGCTGGCCTTGGCCTTGGCATGGCATGCTCATGGCTTTGGCTGGGCTGCCTTGGACGTGGCATGGCATGCTGCTGGCCTTGGCCTTGGCATGGCATGCTGCTGGCTTGGGCTGGGCTGCCTTGGCCGTGGCATGGCATGCTGCTGGCCTTGGCCGTGGCATCGCATGCTGCTGGCTTTGGCTGGGCTGCCTTGGCCGTGGCATGGCATGCTGCTGGCCTTGGCCTTGGCATGGCATGCTATTGGCTTTGGCTGGGCTGCCTTGGCTGTGGCATGGCATGCTGCTGGCCTTGGCCTTGGCATGGCATGCTGCTGGCTTTGGCTGGGCTGCCTTGGCCGTGGCATGGCATGCTGCTGGACTAGGCCTTGGCATGGCATGCTGCTGGCTTTGGCTGGGCTGCCTTGGCCGTGGCATGGCATGCTGCTCGCCTTGGCCTTGGTATGGCATGCTGCTGGCTTTGGCTGGGCGGCCTTGGCCGTGGCATGGCATGCTGCTGGCCTTGGCCTTGGCATGGCATGCTGCTGGCTTTGTCTGGCCTTGGCCTTGGCATGGCATGCTGCTGGTTTTGCCTTGGCTGCCTTGGCCGTGGCATGGCATGCTGCTGGCCTACGCCTTGGCATGGCATGCTGCTGGCTTTGGCTGGGCTGCCTTGGCCGTGGCATCGCATGCTGCTGGCCTTGGCCTTGGCATGGCAAGCTGCTGGCTTTGGCTGGGCAGCCTTGGCCGTGGCATGGCATGCTGCTGGCCTTGGCATTGGCATGGCATGCTGCTGGCTTTGGCTGGGCTGCCATGGCCGTGGCATCGCATGCCGCTGGCCTTGGCCGTGGCATCGCATGCTGCTGACTTTGGCTGGGCTGCCTTGGCCGTGGCATCGCATGCTGCTGGCCTTGGCCTTGGCATGGAATGCTCATGGCTTTGGCTGGGCTGCCATGGCCGTGGCATGGCATGCTGCTGGCCTTGGCCTTGGCATGGCATGCTGCTGGCTTGGGCTGGGCTGCCTTGGCCGTGGCATGGCATGCTGCTGGCCTTGGCCGTGGCATCGCATGCTGCTGGCTTTGGCTGGGCTGCCTTGGCCGTGGCATGGCATGCTGCTGGCCTAGGCCTTGGCATGCCATGCTGCTTGCTTTGGCTGGGCTGCCTTGGCCGTGGCATGGCATGCTGCTGGCCTTGGCCTTGGCATGGCATGGTGCTGGCTTTGGCTGGGCTGCCTTGGCCGTGGCATGGCATGCTGCTGGCCTTGGCCACGGCATGGCATGCTGCTGGCTTGGGCTGGCCTGCCTTGGCCGTGGCATGGCATGCTGCTGGCCTTGGCCTTGGCATGGCATGCTCCTGGCTTTGGCTTGGCTGCCTTGGCCGTGGCATGGCATGCTGCTGGCCGTGGCCATGGCATGGCATGCTGCTGGCTTGGGCTGGGCTGCCTTGGCCGTGGCATGGCATGCTGCTGGCCTAGGCCTTGGCATGGCATGCTGCTGGCTTTGGCTGGCCTGCCTTGCCCGCGGCATCGCATGCTGCGGGCCTTGGCCTTGGCATGGCATGCTGTTGGCTTTGCCTGGGCGGCCTTGGCCGTGGCATGGCATGCGGCTGGCCTTGGCCTTGGCATGGCATGCTGCTGGCTTTGGCTGGGCTTCCTTGGCCGTGGCATGGCATGCTGCTGGCCTTGGCCTTGGCATGGCATGCTGCTGGCTTTGGGTGGCCTGACTTGGCCGTGGCATGGCATGCTGCTGGCCTTGGCCTGGGCATGGCAGGCTGCTGGCTTTGGCTGGGCTGCCTTGGCCGTGGCATGGCATGCTGCTGGCCTTGGCCACGGCATGGCACGCTACTGGCTTGGGCTGGCCTGCCTTGGCCGTGGCATGGCATGCTGCTGGCCTTGGCCTTGGCATGGCATGTTGCTGGCTTTGGCTTGGCAGCCTTGGCCGTGGCATGGCATGCTGCTGGCCTTGGCCATGGCATGGCATGCTGCTGGCTTGGGCTGGGCTGCCTTGGCCGTGGCATGGCATGGTGCTGGCCTAGGCCTTGGCATGGCATGCTGCTGGCTTTGGCCTTGGCATGCCATGCTGCTGGCTTTGGCTGGCCTGCCTTGCCCGTGGCATCGCATGCTGCGGGCCTTGGCCTTGGCATGGCATGCTGCTGGCTTTGGCTGGGCTGGCTTGGCCGTGGCATGGCATGCTGCTGGCCTTGGCCTTGGCATGGCATGCTGCTGGCTTTGGTTGGCCTGCCTTGGCCGTGGCATGGCATGCTGCTGGCCTTGGCCTGGGCATGGCATGCTGCTGGCTTTGGCTGGGCTGCCTTGGCCGTGGCATGGCATGCTGCTTGCCTTGCCCACGACATGGCATGCTGCTGGCTTGGGCTGGCCTGCCTTGGCCGTGGCATGGCATGCTGCTAGCCTAGGCCTTGGCATGGCATGCTACTGGCTTTGGCTGGCCTGCCTTGCCCGTGGCATGGCATGCTGCTGGCCTTGGCCTTGGCATGGCATGCTTCTGGCTTTGGCTGGGCTGCCTTGGCCATGGCATGGCATGCTGCTGGCCTTGGCCTTGGCATGGCATGCTGCGGGCTTTGGCTGGCCTGCCTTGGCCGTGGCATGGCATGCTGCTGGCCTTGGCCTTGGCATGACATGCTGCCGGCTTTGGCTGGGCTGCCTTGGCCGTGGCATGGCATGCTGCTGGCCTTGGCCATGGCATGGCATGCTGCTTGGTTGGGCTGGGCTGCCTTGGCCGTGGCATGGCATACTGCTGGCCTTGGCCTTGGCATGGCATGCTGCTGGCTTTGGCTGGGCTGACTTGGCCGAGGCATGGCATGCTGCTGGCCTTGGCCTTGGCATGGCATGCTGCTGGCTTTGGCTGGGCTGCCTTGGCCTTGGCATGGCATGCTGCGGGCCTTGGCCTTGGCATGGCATGCTGCTGGCCTCGGCCTTGGCATGGCATGCTGCTGGCTTTGGCTGGGCTGCCTTGGCCGTGGCATGGCATGCTGCTGGCCTTGGCCATGGCATGGGATGCTGCTGGCTTGGGTTGGGCTGCCTTGGCCGTGGCATGGCATGCTGCTGGCCTAGGCCTTGGCATGGCATGCTGCTGGCTTTGGCTGGGCTACCTTGGCCGTGGCATGGCTTGCTGCTGGCCTTGGCCTTGGCATGGCATGCTGCGGGCTTTGGCTGGCCTGCCTTGGCCGTGGCATGGCATGCTGCTGGCCTTGGCCTTGGCATGGCATGCTGCCGGCTTTGGCTGGGCTGCCTTGGCCGTGGCATGGCATGCTGCTGGCCTTGGCCATGGCATGGCATGCTGCTGGCTTGGGCTGGGCTGCCTTGGCCGTGGCATGGCAAGCTGCTGGCCTAGGCCTTGGCATGGCATGCTGCTGGCGTTGGCTGGGCTGCCTTCGCCGTGGCATGGCATGCTGCTGGCCTTGGCCTTGGCATGGCATGCTGCTGGCTTTGGCTTGGCTGCCTTGGCCGTGGCATGGCATGCTGCTGGCCTTGGCCCTGGCATGGCATGCTGCTGGCTGGGGCTGGGCTGCCTTGGCCGTGGCATGGCATGCTGCTGGCCTAGGCCTTGGCATGGCATGCTGCTGGCTTTGGCCTTGGCATGGCATGCTGCTTGCTTTGGCTGGCCTGCCTTGCCCGTGGCGTCGCATGCTGCGGGCCTTGGCCTTGGCATGGCATGCTGCGGGCCTTGGCCTTGGCATGGAATGCTGCTGGCTTTGGCTAGGCTGCCTTGGCCGTGGCATGGCATGCTGCTGGCCTTGGCCTTGGCATGGCATGCTGCTGGCTTTGGTTGGCCTGCCTTGGCCGTGGGATGGCATGCTGCTGGCCTTGGCCTGGGCATGGCATGCTGCTGGCTTTGGCTGGGCTGCCTTGGCCGTGGCATGGCATGCTGCTGGCCTTGGCCACGGCATGGCATGCTGCTGGCTTGGGCTGGCCTGCCTTGGCCGTGGCATGGCATGCTGCTGGCCTTGGCCTTGGCATGGCATGCTACTGGCTTTGGCTTGGCTGCCTTGGCCGTGGCATGGCATGCTGCTGGCCGTGGCCATGGCATGGCATGCTGCTGGCTTGGGCTGGGCTGCCTTGGCCGTGGCATGGCATGCTGCTGGCCTAGGCCTTGGCATGGCATGCTGCTGGCTTTGGCCTTGGCATGGCATGCTGCTGGCTTTGGCTGGCCTGCCTTGCCCGTGGCATCGCATGCTGCGGGCCTTGGCCTTGGCATGGCATGCTGTTGGCTTTGGCTGGGCGGCCTTGGCCGTGGCATGGCATGCTGCTGGCCTTGGCCTTGGCATGGCATGCTGCTGGCTTTGGTTGGCCTGCCTTGGCCGTGGCATGGCATGCTGCTGGCCTTGGCCTGGGCATGGCATGCTGCTGGCTTTGGCTGGGCTGCCTTGGCCGTGGCGTGGCATGCTGCTTGCCTTGGCCACGGCATGGCATGCTGCTGGCTTGGGCTGGCCTGCCTTGGCCGTGGCATGGCATGCTGCTGGCCTTGGCCTTGGCATGGCATGCTATTGGCTTTGGCTGGCCTGCCTTGCCCGTGGCATGGCATGCTGCTGGCCTTGGCCTTGGCATGGCATGCTGCTGGCTTTGGCTGGGCTGCCTTGGCCGTGGCATGGCATGCTGCTGGCCTTGGCCTTGGCATGGCATGCTGTTGGCTTTGGTTTGCCTGCCTTGGCCGTGGCGTGGCATGCTGCTGGCCTTGGCCTTGGCATGGCATGCTGCTGGCTTTGGCTGGGCTGCCTTGGCCGTGGCAAGGCATGCTGCTGGCCTTGGCCACGGCATGGCATGCTGCTGGCTTGGGCTGGCCTGCCTTGGCCGTGGCATGGCATGCTGCTGGCCCTGGCCTTGGCATGGCATGCTGCTGGCTTTGGCTTGGCTGCCATGGCCGTGGCATGGCATGCTGCTGGCCCTGGCCATGGCATGGCATGCTGCTGGCTTTGGCTGGGCTGCCTTGGCCGTGGCATGGCATGCTGCTGGCCTAGGACTTGGCATGGCATGCTGCTGGCTTTGGCCTTGGCATGGCATGCTGCTGGCTTTGGCTGGCCTGCCTTGCCCGTGGCATCGCATGCTGCGGGCCTTAGCCTTGGCATGGCATGCTGCTGGCTTTGGCTGGGCTGCCTTGGCCGTGGCATGGCATGCTGCTGGCCTTGGCCTTGGCATGGCATGCTGCTGGCTTTGGTTGGCCTGCCTTGGCCGTGGCATGGCATGCTGCTGGCCTTGGCCTGGGCATGGCATGCTGCTGGCTTTGGCTGGGCTGCCTTGGCCTTGGCATGGCGTGCTGCTTGCCTTGGCCACGGCATGGCATGCTGCTGGCTTGGGCTGGCCTGCCTTGGCCGTGGCATGGCATGCTGCTGGCCTTGGCCTGGGCAAGGCATGCTGCTGGCTTTGGCTGGGCTGCCTTGGCCGTGGCATGGCATGCTGCTGGCCTTGGCCTTGGCACGGCATGCTGCTGGCTTTGGTTGGCCTGCCTTGGCCGTGGCATGGCATGCTGCTGGCCTTAGCCTGGGCATGGCATGCTGCTGGCTTTGGCTGGGCTGCCTTGGCCATGGCATGGCATGCTGCTGGCTTGGGCTGGCCTGCCTTGGCCGTGGCATGGCATGCTGCTGGCCTAGGCCTTGGCATGGCATGCTACTGGCTTTGGCTGGCCTGCCTTGCCCGTGGCATCGCATGCTGCTGGCCTTGGCCTTGGCATGGCATGCTGCTGGCTTTGGCTGGGCTGCCTTGGCCGTGGCATCGCATGCTGCTGGCCTTGGCCTTGGCCTTGGCATGGCATGCTGCTGGCTTTGGCTGGGCTGCCTTTGCCGTGGCATGCCATGCTGCTGGCCTTGGCCTTGGCATGGCATGCTGCTGGCTTTGGTTGGCCTGCCTTGGCCGTGACATGGCATGCTGTTGGCCTTGGCCTGGGCATGGCATGCTGCTGGCTTTGGCTGGGCTGCCTTGGCCGTGGCATGGCATGCTGCTGGCCTTGGCCACGGCATGGTATGCTGCTGGCTTGGGCTGGCCTACCTTGGCCGTGGCATGGCATGCTGCTGGCCTTGGCCTTGGCATGGCATGCTGCTGGCTTTGGCTTGGCTGCCTTGGCCGTGGCATGGCATGCTGCTGGCCTTGGCCATGGCATGGCATGCTGCTGGCTTGGGCTGGGCTGCCTTGGCCGTGGCATGGCATGCTGCTGGCCTAGGCCTTGGCATGGCATGCTGCTGGCTTTGGCCTTGGCATGGCATGCTGCTGGCTTTGGCTGGCCTGCCTTGCCCGTGGCATCGCATGCTGCGGGCCTTGGCCTTGGCATGGCATGCTGCTGGCTTTGGCCGGGCTGCCTTGGCCGTGGCATGGCATGCTGCTGGCCTTGGCCTTGGCATGGCATGCTGCTGGCTTTGGTTGGCCTGCCTTGGCCATGGCATGGCATGCTGCTGGCCTTGGCCTGGGCATGGCATGCTGCTGGCTTTGGCTGGGCTGCCGTGGTCGTGGCATGGCATGCTGCTTGCCTTGGCCATGGCATGGCATGCTGCTGGCTTGGGCTGGCCTGCCCTGGCCGTGGCATGGCATGCTGCTGGCCTAGGCCTTAGCATGGCATGCTACTGGCTTTGGCTGGCCTGCCTTGCCCGTGGCATCGCATGCTGCTGGCCTTGGCCTTGGCATGGCATGCTGCTGGCTTTGGCTGGGCTGCCTTGGCCGTGGCATCGCATGCTGCTGGCCTTGGCCTTGGCATGGCATGCTGCTGGCTTTGGCTGGGCTGCCTTCGCCGTGGCATGCCATGCTGCTGGCCTTGGCCTTGGCATGGCATGCTGTTGGCTTTGGTTGGCCTGCCTTGGCCGTGACATGGCATGCTGCTGGCCTTGGCCTGGGCATGGCATGCTGCTGGCTTTGGCTGGGCTGCCTTGGCCGTGGCATGGCATGCTGCTGGCCTTGGCCACGGCATGGCATGCTGCTGGCTTGGGCTGGCCTGCCTTGGCCGTGGCATGGCATGCTGCTGGCCTTGGCCTTGGCATGGCATGCTGTTGGCTTTGGCTTGGCTGCCTTGGCCGTGGCATGGCATGCTGCTGGCCTTGGCCATGGCATGGCATGCTGCTGGCTTGGGCTGGGCTGCCTTGGCCGTGGCATGGCATGCTGCTGGCTTTGGCCTTGGCATGGCATGCTCCTGGCTTTGGCTGGCCTGCCTTGCCCGTGGCATCGCATGCTGCGGGCCTTGGCCTTGGCATGGCATGCTGCTGGCTTTGGCTGGGCTGCCTTGGCCGTGGCATGGCATGCTGCTGGCCTTGGCCTTGGCATGGCATGCTGCTGGCTTTGGTTGGCCTGCCTTGGCCGTGGCATGGGATGCTGCTGGCCTTGGCGTGGGCATGGCATGCTGCTGGCTTTGGCTGGGCTGCCTTGGCCGTGGCATGGAATGCTGCTTGCCTTGGCCACGGCATGGCATGCTGCTGGCTTGGGCTGGCCTGCCTTGGTCGTGGCATGGCATGCTGCTGGCCTAGGCCTTGGCATGGCATGCTACTGGCTTTGGCTGGCCTGCCTTGCCCGTGGCATCGCATGCTGCTGGCCTTGGCCTTGGCATGGCATGCTGCTGGCTTTGGCTGGGCTGGCTTGGCCGTGGCATCGCATGCTGCTGGCCTTGGCCTTGGCATGGCATGCTGCTGGCTTTTGCTGGGCTGCCTTCGCCGTGGCATGCCATGCTGCTGGCCTTGGCCTTGGGGCTGGGCTGCCTTGGCTGCGGTTCTTATCACTAGACGTGCATTGCGTGCGAAGGCGTGCAAAGGCGTGTGCGACCATGCGCGCAACACGCGCACCGTGGTCAAAAGACCACGCGCGCGGTATTCGTACAGGCCACGCTGCCCACGCCGCGGGCATGCCAGGCCAGGCTGCCCTGGCCGGCTGCATGCCAGGCCGCCCAGGCCGTGCGCATGCCATGCCGTGCTGCCCAGGCCGGCTGCATGCCAGGCCGCCCAGGCCGTGCGCATGCCATGCCGTGCTGCCCACGCCGCGGGCATGCCAGGCCGGCTGCATGCCAGGCCGCCCAGGCCGTGCGCATGCCATGCTGTGCTGCCCATGCCGCGCGCATGCCAGGCCGCCCACGCCCGCACGCATGCCACGCCATGCTGCCCAAGGCCGCGGTCCAGGCCGCCCAAGGCCGCGCCCAGGCCGCCCAAGGCCGCGCCCGAGCCGCGCAAGGCCGCGTCCAGGCCGCGCAAGGCCGCGCCCAGGCCGCCCAAGGCCGCGGTCCAGGCCGCCCAAGGCCGCGGCCGAGCCGCCGAAGGCCGCAGCCCAGGCCGCGGTCGAGCCGCAGTGCATGTAACCCAAGGCCGCAGCCCAGGCCGCGCCCAACATGGGGCGTACCTGCCACTGCCTTGCCCTGGGCAAGGGAGGTGCCCCCCCCTTATAATAGCCTGTTAAGCCCTTTTCAATCTGGCAGGAGGAAACATCAACCATGTTCGAGGAGTCATAATGGGGTTTTTTTAAAAAGTAATGGTTTTTTGCCAAAACTTTCAACATGAAAGTTGTAGGAAATAATTTAATACACCATAAAAAAAATTAAAAAAAATATTTTTTTACCGAAAATATTTTATTTTAATTTATTTCGATATTAATACTTAAAAAATAATAAAAATTAATAAAAATGGTCAAAAAATTATGGAAAAATTCCCATAATTAAAGGATGATTCACTAGTAATTATAGAAATTATTAAATTATTTTTTTCATTTTTTTTATTTTATTTTGATTTTTTATGCCAAATAAGGGCTTTAAAAATTCGAAAAGCTCCAGAAAAATTGCAAAAAAATAGGGAATGACATTTAAAATTGATTGTAGTGCATTTTTAATTGTGTTGCACGGTTTGGGTAAGATTATAAAAGAATCATGTTCAAAAAGATTGATCAAGGCGGTGGCATGCCATGGCCTTGGCCTTGGCCTTTGCCCGCGGCCTTGGCCTTGGCCTTGGCCATGCCTTGCACAGGGACTTGGCCTTGCCCACTGCCTTGGCCTTGGCCTTGGCCTTGGCATGGCATGGCATGCTCGCCGAGGCCGTGGCGTGGCATGCTCGCCCAGCCCGTGGCATGCCATGCTCGCCCAGCCCGTGGCACGCCATGTTGGCCCAAGGCATTGGCATGGCATGCCGGCCAAGGCATGCTGGCCAACGCTGCACAAGGCGGTGCCATGGCATGGCATGCTGACCAAGACCGTGCCATGGCATGCTGGGCGAGGCCGGGGCATGGCATGCTGGCCGAGGCCGTGGCTTGCCATGCTGCCACGGCCGTGGCATGCCGGGCAACGGACCGGCATGGCCCAGCCCGTGGCACGCCATGTTGGCCCAAGGCATTGGCATGGCATGCCGGCCAAGGCATGCTGGCCAACGCTGCGGCACGGCGTGCTGGACAAGGCGGTGCCATGGCATGGCATGCTGGCCGAGGCCGTGGCATGGCATGCTGGCCGAGGCCGTGGCATGGCATGCTGGCCGAGGCCGTGGCTTGCCATGCCGCCACGGCCGTGGCATGCTGGGCAACGGACCGGCATGGCATGCTGGCCGTGGCGGTGGCACGACATGCTGGCCAAGGCAGTGGCATGGCATGTTGGCCAAGGCTAAGGCATGGCACGCTGTGGCATGGCACGCTGGCCAAGGCAGTCGCAAGGCATGCGTGCCGAGGCCGTGGCATGGCATGGCATGCGGGCCGAGGCCGTGGCATGGCCCGCTGGGCAACGCGGTGGCATGGCATGCTGGGCAACGCCGTGGCAAGGCATGCGGCCCGAGGCCTTGGCATGGCATGCTGGCCGAGGCCGTGGCATGGCATGCGGGCCGAGGCCGTGGCAAGGCATGCGGGCCGAGGCCGTGGCATGGCATGCGGGCCGAGGCCGTGGCATGGCATGCAGGCCGAGGCCGTGGCATGGCATGCGGGCCGAGGCCGTGGCGTGGCATGGCATGGCATGTTGGGCAACGCCGTGGCAAGACATGCGGGCCGAGGCCGTGGCATGGCATGCGGGCCGAGGCCGAGGCCGTGGCATGGCATGTTGGGCAACGCCCTGGCAAGCCATGCGGGCCGAGGCCGTGGCGTGGCATGTTGGCCAAGGCTAAGGCATGGCACGCCGAGCAACGCGGTGCATTGGCATGCTGGGCAGCGCGGTGGCAAGGCATGGGGGCCGAGGCCGTGGCATGGCATGTTGGGCAACGCCGTGGCAAGACATGCGGGCCCAAGCCGTGGCATGGCATGCGGGCCGAGGCCGTCCGTGGCATGGCATGCGGGCCGAGGCCGTGCCACGACATGTTGGCCAAGGCTAAGGCATGGCACGCCGGGCATCGCGGTGGCATGGCATGCTGGGCAACACGGTGGCAAGGCTTGCGGGCCGAGGTCGTGGCATGGCATGTTGGGCAACGCCGTAGAAGGGCATGCGGGCCGAGGCGGTGGCATGGCATGTTGGGCGACGCCGTAGCAAGGCATGCGGGCCGAGGCCGTGGCTTGTCGTGCGGGCCGAGGCCGTGGCATGGCATGCGGGTCGAGGCCGTGGCATGGCATGTTGGGCGACGCCGTAGCAAGGCATGCGGGCCGAGGCCGTGGCATGGCCTGTTGGGCGACGCCGTAGCAAGGCATGCGGGCCGAGGCCGTGGCACGACATGTTGGCCAAGGCTAAGGCATGGCACGCCGGGCAT